>NC_069505.1:397712013-397807013 GCF_027579735.1 Bombina bombina | reverse complement strand
CACCCGATCTTATACGATTGGGTTAATTGACACCCTCTGCTAGCGGCCGATTGGCTGCAAATCTGCAGGGGGCGGCATTGCACAAGCAGTTAAATGCCGACAGCGTATGCTGTCGGAATTCAGCAATAGCGAATCATGTCCACCCGGGGTATGTTAAATCTACCCCTTAGTCTGAACTTCAAATGAGTAGTAGTTTTTTCTGACAAATTTCAAAGTTATGCTATCATGTGACAGCCATAAGCCAATCACAAATGCATACATGTGAATTCTTGCACATGCTCACAAAAAATGTGAATATAAAAAGATTGTGCACATTTTGTAAATGGAAGCAAATTGGAATGTTAAATAAAATTGCTGCTCAATCAGAATCATGAAAGTTTAATTTTGACTTGAGTGTCTCTTAAAACTCAGAGATACTGTGTATTGCAAAGATGATTCTTTTTCAAATTAAAATGCCTTGATGTGTATTTTGATTTTTAGTTGTAAGTCCCATTAAAAAAGGTTATCTGTACATTGTTATTATCTAGAAGATCATACAAAAATACATTAAAGGGACATTTAACCCACATTTGTTTTCTCATAATTCGGATAGAGAAAACAATTTTAAACAACATTCCAATTTACTTCTATTATCTAATTTGCTTAATTCTTTATATATCCTTTGTTGAAGAAATAGCAATGCACATAGATAAGCCAATCACACAAGGCCACCAATCAGCAGCTACTGAGCCTATCTAGATATGCTTTTCAGTAAAGGATATTAAAAGAATGTAGCACATTAGATAATAGAATTAAATTAGAAACTTGTTTAAAATGACATGCTCTTTCTAAATCATGAAAGAAATATATACGGTTTCATGTCCCTTTAACCATGGATATTAATAGCCCTGTGAAAGTGCTGATAAAATGTTACGTTTGCTTCCCACAATAAATTATAGATACAAATAAAAAAAATATTTTTTTTATTTAAATATTTAACTGAAAAAAAAGGGAGCCATTGGAAATTCCTCTCAAAGAATGTCAACTACAGTTTTCTGATCTTGATTTTGCAACAATGCAGACACCACTTTTTAAATGTGCATAAACACATTGTAATAAAAAGACTTTTCTGGAGTATTGTAATAAATTACCATACTGGGAGAGAGTAACAACCTGGACCTGTTACTGAAGTAGCCATTGTAATTTTATTAGTAAAACCTGCATTGCTTTTTAGTATCTTATAACATTTGCTGAAGACAATTAAGGACAGATGTACTGTATAGCAAAGTTAGACTTGTGAAGTCTACATTGTGAACTTCCATTTCTCAGAATTGGAAAACCCTATAATATTCAGAGTTCAATTATAGAAAAAGGAAACACAATAACTAAATACGAGTACTGTATATTGCAAAGTATTTATTTTTTTTATTTACAACCCATAATTAAACATTTGAAATTACAGTTTCATAGTGTTTCATATCCCTTTGTATTAGAATGTAGATCTGGATAAGGATTTGGCAAATTTAAAAACCATGAAGTGACTCTTTATAAAACTGACCCTGACTGACACAAGGAGGGATCCATTAAATAAAAAGACATTTCAGGCTTGATCAGCTTTAGTCATTTCTCTAAGGACTGATTAATCCTGGAATTCTGTCTTTTATTTTAATGGATCCCTCCTTTTGTCAATAAAGTTTTTTTGCTTTTTTTTTATAGACTGCAGCTGCTATTTCACGGTATCGATGGTTGTCTGCTCCACACAAAGGGCAAGATTACAAGTCGTGCTGTATAAGTTTTCCACCCGCGATATGGTCTTTTCGCAATCAATTTTCATTGATTCATTGATTGTGATTGCCTTTTACGCAACAATCCTTTAAGCGCTCGAAGAGCTGAAGTTTTCCGCTACAAAAAAGTTTCACAAAACACTTCAAAAATACATTCCAAAGTACAGTTGCACTCATATTAACACTGTCTAATAAAAATTAATCAAAATTGACATTTCAAGCTTTTTCTTCAAAAACGTACCTTTTATTCCTGACACGGCTTCACCCCGGGGGGGGGGATTATGGCTTGAGGGAACGCCATGATTGGATATACCCGGATTTGTCATTTTGGACCCGTGAAGACGACTTGCGAATCTTCACTTTAAGCTTACATTCCTGCTTTTTAAAAAAAAGATAGTATGAGAACTAAGAAAAATTGATAATAGGAGTAAATTAGAAAGTTGCTTAAAATTGCTGCTCTATCTGAATCACGAAAGAAAAAAATTGGGTTTAGTCTCTCTTTAACTAGGGAGATCATGAAAAGATTTTATATTACAATGTTATGCACATTAAACAATATCTCAGAGGTATTTTCAAAACGATATTCGCATATAGATCTCGAGATATCTATATATATATTCATAAACATATCTCGCTATAAGTAGATATATCTGTCCAAAAATCATCACATATATAGAGAAATATTTATTTATAAATAAATAAATAAAACACATTCCGTTACGAAAACATTCTCGCAATAGGAAATACTCGCATTTTCATGTACACTTTTCGAGGAGAATATGTCATGGGCTTTGTGCAACAGATTAGGGTTTTGTTTTGTTTATTTTCCTTTTTGTCTTCTCCATTGACTTCTAAGGGGGAATACGTGAACCTGCACACAATCTGGCTTTATGGATTACGCGGATTAACGGGCGCACAAAATAAGACTTTTAATACCTGCACCACCCCAGATACGAAAAAAAACATAAAGAGCTGTGTTTTTCGCAATTGCGAAAAACAGATTTGCCACACAATTTGTAATCTTGCCCAAAGGAAATAATAGTTCTTATTGTGCAGTATTCCTAGGTTAAAGGGACATTCCGATCAAAATGTAAATGCACATAGATAAATTACATCTGTGAATAGAAACATATTTGCAATACACATGTATTGGCAAAAAGGCTTCTAGTAAAAGTTATCAGTGTTTTAGCGTTAGCATTTTTCTCTGCATCTACAGCTGTTCATGTATCATGTCAGCAATTAACAAATAGCGGCCTAGATTTGGAGTTCGGCGGTAGATGGGTTGCTAACGCCACGCGTCTTTTATGTCTAACGCACGGCATTGTTTGACTCCGGTATTTAGAGTTCAAAAAAGACCATCTAACGATGCTCCTAACGCGTATATGTCACACGCGTAATACTGCCCGCGTAAGACAGTCTCCCATAGAGATCAATGGGAAAGGAAAAAAATAGCTTTTTTCACCTAACACTCGATCTCACGAGAATACGCACAGCTCGGTCATATGACGCATACCACATCATGCACAACAATAACACGCCGCAAATGTCACAACAACAATCAATCAACAAAGCACACAAGCATTACACATTCACAAACGGGGGGATTTGAAATAAAATTTAATACGGAGAATACGCATATACTTTAAGATGCGGAAAATCGCAAAATAACAACAAGGAATAAAAAATATATACATACACTAGAAAAATAATCGCATTCAATATCACTATATATTAGGACAAACATACATATACAAAACTTCACTAATAACACACCATCGCAAATTCACATTTAAAAAGAATACTATTGGACAATGTTAGAGAAAACGACCACTATGACATCATCGCATTCTACACATTCCACAAATACTAACTCAAAATGAGCATGCGCAAATTCACACATCTAATACACATTGCACTAATATTAATTGCTAATAAAGCACACCTGAACACTATTTACAACGGAAATTGGTACATCATTAAACATTTACACAGGGTATATAAGCACCACACAAGCAGGGCTTCTTTGACTGTGTTGCTGTTGGGTCTTTGGAGATTGGAGGTTTAATATTAGAGAGTTGGTGCATTATTGTGAGTGAGTTAGTGTTAGCGTGAGAGAGTCAGTTGTTAGTGTTATCGTGAGTGAGTTAGTGGGAGTTAGTGGGAGTGGGAGAGAGTCTGTTAGTGGGAGCGTGAGTGAGTTAGTGGGAGTTGTTAGTGAGAGTTGTTAGTGGGAGCGTAAGTTACTGGTAGTTAGTGAGAGTTAGTGGGAGTGTTTGTTAGTGAGAATTAGTAGTAGTGTGTTAGTGAGAATTAGTAGTAGTGTGAGTTAGCGAGCGAGTGATTTTTCTGTACACGTAACACATTTACACGCAAACACATTCAATACATACATACACTTATCAATAACACTACATACACTCCATACCCCCTCATACTACACTCCATACCCCATTCCCTGTAGTCCCATTCCCTTTCATCCCATTTACTCTTATCCCATACCCCATACCCATCCCATACCCATCCCCTAGTTACATTTAGTTTACATATCCTCCTTTTAGTCTTCTTCTTCTTTTGGTTTCTTTAAATACTCCTTACCCTCTTTGTTTTTTTACATCCCTCTCACACTTTCAGCACTTTTTTTGTCTTTTTAGTTCTTTATTTTGACCCCCTTTCATTTCATCACACTCACTTTTTTTTGGATTATTTGGGGTTTAGTTTAGGGAACAGATGGAGGCGAGGCAGGGGAGAGGTAGAGGGGGAGGAGAGGGAGGGGGAGAGGAACAGGGCAGGAAGGGGGGCAGGAAGGGGGGCAGGAAGCGGGGGTGGAAGCGGTGGGTGGACCCAGCCACTTGGTTCAAGATGAACAAGTGGCTGGGCCCAGTGGCGGACAGAGTAGGGCTTCACAGTCCGGGAAACAGAGGGCATCGTCACAGGGGAAGGCCAAGGCGACTAGGGAGGTGAGGTTTTCGATGGAGGAGAAGGAGGCCCTCATAGAGGCCTATATGGCCAGGTATAGGAGGCTGCAGCACCAGAAGACTACCCCGACTGACAATAGGAGGCTCTGGAATGAGATAAGAAATGCAGTCAATGCAGTGGGTGGCCGGAACAGAGATCTTGATTCGATAAAACATCGCTACTGGGACTGTAAGATGGATCTCAAGAAAAAGTTAAGTCTGGAGGCCCGACATGCCGCAGGAACCGGTGGCGGACCTGCCCTGGAAATAGAGTACTGCCGATGGGAGGAAATGTTGCGGCCCAGCATCTCCGAGGTGGAAATAGTCGGTATCGGAGGAATTGATACTGGGAACCTGCCACTCTCATCTGACGGTAAGCTCATTGAACAATAATTTCACATACGAATGTATTTCAAGGGACACTATACGCAAACATTTACTTTCATGATTGAGGTAGCGAATACAATTTGCCAAAACATTCAAATCTACTTATATTACCTAATTTGAATCATTCTTGAGATATATTTTAATGAAGAAATAGCCATGCACACGGTGAAACAATCACAGGAGGCAGCTATATTCAGCTAACAATCAGCATCTTATAAGCATATTTAGATATGCTTTTCAGCAAAGAATATCCAGAGAATGAAGCTAATTAGATAAGAAAAGTACATTAGAAAGTTGATAATAAATGTATGCTTCTAAATCATGAAAGATAAAACATTGGGTTTCATGTCCCTTTAAGGATCAGATTAATGCTATAACGTTGTTTACACGCATTCAATTACTTTGCGGTTACATCAGTATCTAGGCTATAGGTTAGGTATGCATTTAAACAGACTGAAAACAAACGCGAAAACATTCAGATTGACCAGAGATATCACAAACACGGTTTTGAAAAAGCGGAAATCGTATTGATTGTTTGTTAGATTTCAAAGTGGATTAATGATTCTGCATTTGTAATTGTATCGTAAGCTAAGTAATTTAAAGCTTGATTTGCAAATATGCTAAAATATTCATTTTTTGTTTTGTTTTTTTAATATACAGTCTGGGGAGGAGGCAGCACAAGAAACACAGCCTCATCTATCTCCCCGGGATGAGAGTGGTGGGGAGGAATTTCCACTTCGGAGGGAAGAGGCCCCCCGTGACGAAGAGCGCACGGAAGCTGATGAAGAGGCCCCGGAAGCAGAGGAGGAGCACGCGGAACCAGAGGACCCTCAAGGACCCGCACCCCACCGTGCACGGGCACCCCGCCGTGCACGCATACCCCGCCAAGCACAACAAGAGGAAATAGCGGAGGTGCGGGTTCTACTGGACTACATAGACCAGATGCGTAACTCCCGGATACAAAATATCGAAGGCCGCACTCGAATTCTTGATGGACAAAATCAAATAATTGAAGGACAAAACCAAATAATAAACATACTCAATAGAATCGAACAAGGCCAAAACAGAATCTTTAATCTGCACCAAGAGATGTTCAATTTTTTCCGGGAGGCGCATGCTGGTCTACCTCCTGGTCCGCCTCCTGCTGCTGGGCCTCTTGCTGCTGGGCCTCCTGCTGCTGGGCCTCCTGCTGCCGGCCCATCTACTCCTGCCGGGCCATCTACTCCTGCCGGGCCATCTACTCCTCTTCAGCCATCTCATCCTCTTCAGCCAGCTTCTCCTCCTCAGCCATCTTCTCCTCCTCAGCCATCTTCTCCTCCTCCTCACCTTGGTCGTCCCAGTACTCTTCCTTCCACTCTTCCCACAACATCTCCAAGGAGAACTCTTCGGAGTCGGCAGTTGCCCCTCCCAGAGCCTCAGCCCCGTGGGAAGAGGGGAAGGAAGAGGAAGTAAGTATTTATTTTCATCTTTAATGTTTTTTTTATTTAATGTGTAATGGATAGGTATGTGATGATGTGGTTTTCATACACTTGTGGACCACACTCTGTATATAATCTACTTCTATGGGACCGGGTCCATGGAGGCAGATTGTTTGCAGAGTGTGGGTTATAAGTGTGTGAAAAAGGGTGTGTGTACAAGCGCTAAGGTAATCCCCAAGCTGTATCCAAACAGAGATCCTAACCAACCTCCAAAAAATATGCACAAGTAGTAAGAAGTGAATACAGCGCCAACAAGAGGCCAAGGGATAAATATAATCACAGAGAGATAAAAGAAGATTATTTAATGAACCATGTTAAAAAGCATCAATAATAAAAGACTATATATAAAAAATGTAAAAAGCACATATAAATAAAATTACAAATACAGGAATATCTTACAGAAGCGGCTCAAAGGGCCAAAGCTGATAATTACAATAAAAACAGAGGTAATAACAGGTGATCAGTGTGAGTAGTACACCAGAATAAGAGTGTATACTAATAAAACAGAATTAGCCTAAGTACAACTGTAGCAAGTGCATCAAGCAAAAAACTAATAAACAATAATACAAACAATAGTGTTCAAAATTAGTGTTACAAAAATAGTGTTCCAAAAAATAGAAAAATGCACTGCAGTGCAAAAAAAGGGGGGTAGCAAAATAATTGTATAGATACAATCAAATAGTGAGTGAGTGCAAATGGATATAAAAATGCTAGCTACTTAATCCAGTGAGGTTAAGATATAATTAAATAAAATACACAATATGCAATAACATAAAAAATAAAATACACAATATGCAATAACATAAAAAATAAAATATAAAATATAATCCAAAAAAGTGTTCAAAAAGTTGATCAACAAATGTTAGTGAAGAACAAAAATAAGTCAATCAAAACTAAAAAATGGAAAAAATGGGTGATGAAAAGCAAGGTGAAAGTGAGGAAATTGATTCCTTCCAATGTTAGTTACTTTAACAGATCCAAATTCCTGAGTGTGGTTGCTGAAGTAGCTGATTGGATCCTAGCACCTGTCAGCTGCTCCTATGGTATCCTAAAAAGTGTCCCAATATGTCAACGCGTTTCTGCCCTCAAAAAAGGGCCTTTCTCAAGACTAGAATATTGGTAATGGCAGCTGGCCTTATATACAGTTTAGAAGTAGCCTATATGGTAGTTTAATTGATTAATTGTATTGTTTGGGTGCCAAATCCCTCCACTTCCTGTGTAACATCTAAAAGATTCCCCCATAAAGTGTAGCATCACTTCCTGTGTAACATCTAAAAGATTCCCCTCCACTTCCTGTGTAACATCTAAAAGATTCCCCCATAAAGTGTAGCATCACTTCCTGTGTAACATCTAAAAGAATCCCCTCCACTTCCTGTGTAACATCTAAAAGATTCCCCCATAAAGTGTAGTATCACTTCCTGTGTAATATCTAAAAGATTCCCCTCCACTTCCTGTGTAACATCTAAAAGATTCCCCCATAAAGTGTAGCATCACTTCCTGTGTAACATATAAAAGATTCCCCCATATGGCAAACCGGAAGTATATACATTTTCCCGGATTAATTTTATACATATCTAAATATATAGGTCATTCAAAAGGCATGTATATGGCCTTAGATTTATCCAGTTGTTTCTTTCTCAATTGCCGGTATCTTTGTTTTGGCTTACCAGTTTCAAGCCCAATATCGGAGCTACCCAGTAGTGACGTAACCGTTGACGTCACTTCCGGTCCGGCGATATTACATAGACAAGCCGCTAGCAACATTAGCATGCTGTACAATGCTAATATATGCGGCTGTCAGTTACGCCTCCCATCTAGTATATTAAATCCTTAGAGAGCCCTGGGGATAAAGATGTCAGAACAATGCCCACCAATGTGTCAATAAATGGGATAAGTGTCAAGGCACTATTGGCCCCCAAACGTTATAACGATAGATAAAGGCTATGCAATCACAAACATTGAGATTTACAAAAAACTAACACATATTTTATGTCAGTGGGACAAAGGAAACAATAAAAACAATAACGGCAAGTATTTTTGGAAATTAAATAACGGTTTTGTTATCTATTTCTCTTAAGTCCAAAGGGGTCAGATAATATTTTCTTTCTATAGCCATATTTAATATATCCATCATTATACTAGTAGATGGATTGAATGATCTCAAATATTATAATATGTGTTAACATATTGTCAAAGTGTGTTTAAGATACACTGGTAGTGGATTAAGTGATCTTAAATATTATAATATGTGTTAACATATTGTTAAAATATTTTGAGATATGTTTGACATTTCATAAAGAGAAGAGAAGTTGTATATACTTTTATGGATCCTTCAATGTCATTGAGCCATGCTCAGATGGTAAGATCTCGCATATTTATAAGAAATAAAGTTATTTTAATTTATTTTATAAAAGATCAGAATCATAGTGAGAGGAGGAAGAAATTAACCTGTGATGAATTATTTACAGAGGTCAAACTGCTTAGTTATTAAAAAAGTCCTAGAATGTATTTTTATATATATATATATATATATATATATATCTCGTTTGCTCCAAAATTTGAGCATAGAGAATACAAAGTCCCAATAGAAACAATTTGGACTTAGTTGTCCATCTATCTGATATGTAAAATTAGTTATATGTATATAAAGATATAGATAAAACCAGGACATGGTATCTCATATTTAGCGAGAAATAAAAGGGATATGTACCTGATTCTGGTCGCATAAATATATTAGATTACAACGCCATCATAGTAATTGAATAAGGAAACTAGTGATAGCTGGACAAGTCCAGTGTATAAATTTCTATGTCAGAGAAAGAAACATTCAAGTGTATGCTCATGAATGTAATTAAGGGTATATATATAAAAGGGTATATAAATAGGAAACAGTCTACATTTGCTGTTTAATAGTTGAGAACTAGAACAATAGAGGAAAATAGAGGAAAAAGCCATCTTCTTATGTTAATAGGATAACTGTATAGATGTCCACACTAATTGCTTTGAAGATTGAATCTGCAAAACCTACTTTTAAATGATTCTAACCCACAATTATATAGTATTGTGGAGCTTAGATTTTAATGGTGATCAGAAGATCAAACAGAAGATGGTTAACAAATATGTGGTAGGGTGAAGGGTAACCTTAAGCAGACAAAAATTGATACGCAATTAATGAGTAAAAATGGATGAACTTCTATATATTTGGGTGGAGGGCTACAATGCCTATATAATGAGACTTTGGATTGGATATATACGATACCGGACCTTCTATAAATTTAGGTCTTTATAAAGGCTAAATTGTGTAATAACCCAGAAGCTTTAAAACAGCGGGTTTATAGAATTCTAAATGATACAGCACTATCTTATAAGTCTAGCTTGTGTCTTTATATAGACTAGTTGTTCAATAGCCCAGATGATTCAAAGGTCTTTTTGTTTTTTTAAAAAGTCTTTGGAGAGGAATTTTATACTGTCCTATGAGGACATTGGCAGATACATATCATAAATTGAAGAGGTAGGTAAGATCCTCCCTATTATTCAGACCTTTCGGGTGTAAGCAGTCTAATAAGAAGATCCATTTGGATTCTGCTTTTAAGAGGCTCTTTTCAAAATTACCCCTTCTCCAGTTCTTGGCAACTTTTTGTATACCTATAAATTTCATGTCTTGTATTCTACCATTGTGCTTCGTGGCAAAATGTTTATAAAGTGTTGTTTCTTTATTTTGTTTTTCGATCAACAGTATGTGCTCTCTGAGCCTATCTCTGAGGCTTCTAGAGGTGTGGCTGATGTATTGGAGTCCACATGAGCATTCCATAAGGTAGATTATCCCCGTATTTTGACATCTAATCAGATCTTTGATAGTAAATTCTTCTCCAGTCTGATTGGACTTGAATTTTTTAGTCTTTACCCCTCTTCTGCATGCTTTGCAGGTGGGGCATGGAAAAAATCCCTTTACTGGTCTCCCCATTGCATCATGTGTATTGGTCTTCTTCTTCTTGGGTAGACTTGGTGCTAATCTATTTTTGAGATTTCCTGTCTTTCTATAAATGAATTTTGGCTGGTTGGGGAGTTTATCTCCAATAATGTCGTCATTTTTTAGAAGGTGCCAGTGTCTTTTAAAGATATTTTCAATGATGTATCGATTGCTGCTGTATTCTGTTATTAATGGTACATTTATAGCATCCTCTATCTCATATTGCTTATGATCTTTGTATTTGGTTAACTCTTTCCTCTCCACCTGTCGTACTTCTTCTATTTTTTGGTCTAGATGTTCCTCCTTATAACCTCTTTCCACAAATTTCTCTTTTAGTCGTCTCACTTGTTTTTCCCAGGTTTCGATATTTGAACAATTCTTTCGGACCCTTAGGAATTGGCTCTTTGGGATATTTTCTTTCCATTTCTCATGGTGGCAGCTCTCATAGTGTATATAGCTGTTACTGTCAACCGATTTGAAGTACGTAGATGTTTCCCATTTTCCGTTTAGAGCTTCTATTTTTAGATCCAAGAAGACGATTTCCTTAAAGTTCCAGTTGTAGGTGAACTTCAAATTCTGATGGTTTTGATTCATGACCTCAATTGTGTACAAGAGATCTTCTGTTGAGCCCTTCCAGACTATTAGGACATCATCAATATATCTGCGGTATAGGACCAGGTCCGCGCTCGCTGGGCATGAATCCCAGAAGATGCTCTCCCATCTTCCCATGTACAAATTAGCATAGCTGGGCGCAAACCTGGTCCCCATAGCTGTCCCGCAAATTTGTTGGTAGTACATCCCCTCATTGTTAAAATAGTTGTGTGTAAGAATGTACTGGATGCTATCCAATATGAATTTGGCCTGATCTTCTAACATCAGTGGATCTTTATCCAGAAACCATTTGATTGCCTCAAGTCCTTCTTTATGAGGTATGCTGGTGTATAATGCTGCTACGTCGCAGGTTGCAAGGATATAGCCTTCTTCCCATGGTGTGTTGTCTAAGATATTTAAGACTTGTGTTGAGTCTCTTAGATATGACGGGAGGACCCTTACGTACTTCTGTAGATGTTGGTCCACATACTCCGATAAGTTGCTTGTGAGAGAGCCAATTCCAGAGATAATAGGACGACCCGGAGGGTTCGTTAAAGTTTTGTGTATCTTGGGTAAGTGATACAGTATAGGTGTTATAGGATGGTCAATGTCCAAATATCTGTGCTCTTTTTCGTCTAATATACCCATTGTTCTAGCTTTTGTTAACAGTTCTCTGAGTTCTTCTTGGAAACCTGTAACGGGATTCTGTTTCAGCTTCAAATACGTTGTTGTGTCCTTTAATAGGCGTTGGTTTTCTGCCATATATTTATCTCTGTCCAGGATGACGATTCCCCCTCCTCAAGACTTCTGATAGTCTCTATGTGTTGCCTGGACAGATTTTGTCTTATCCTCTTCAATTTATTTGGTTTGATATCTCTGATGTCTTTAGTAACCATGATCTCAAATGCATCGATGGCATTTCCCTTTGCATAAGTAGGGTAGAAACTTGATTTCGGTTTCAATCCTGTATGTATATAGTTGTTCCCAGCATCAGCTGTAGTGTAGCTTTTTGGTGCCATGGATTCCAAAGGAGATTTGAGAAAGTATCTTTTTAAGGTTAATTTCCTTATAAATTCCTTTGTATTAGTAAACGTTTGGAATTTATCCAGGCTTCTAGTAGGAGCAAATGAGAGGCCGTATTTCAGAACTTCTCTCTCTTCTTTTTTAATGTCATGCCTGCTGAGGTTAAAAATGCCATCGCCAGAATTTATGTTCCTTCTGTTGTCAGAGATACTTGTTTCTATATCTGACTTAGAGGATGTAGCTATCTGTTGGAGATCCTTAATATATGGCTCCAGTCCTTCTTTATCATTTCTGTGCAGTACCTTTATTTTCTTCTTCGTTTTGCCCCCTCCACGTTTGCCTCTGATTCTCTTCTTCTTTGTTGTTTTTAGTTCAGACGTATTTGTTGTTGTTGTATTGTCTTGTCCTTTACTGTTGAAGGGTTCATTCTTAAAAAATGTGATGATGAGGCAATCTGGTTCAGAGAATTCCCCAAGTTGGTGTCCACATCTGAAATCTTTTTTTGTGGTTGTTCACCCTGTTTGGCGATTGTACCGGTCTTCTTAGATCCCTCCTTACCGTATGGTTCATGGGTTCTCCTTACGTATTCGTTGTGATTTTGATCATTCCTTGGTGCCTCAATGTTATCCTGATGTGTAGACTTATGTTTCGGAGTCCAATAGTGGTTGTTTTTCTCTTCTGTATAATAGTAGTTGTGAGGGTAATTTCCTTTTTCATCTTTATGATAGCTTCTTTGTGTCCCTCTCCTATGATTCCATGGTGAGTAGTTATTTTGACCATAGTTTCCTCTGTCTCTATAGTTATTCCTCTGAAATCTATGTTGGGAAGTTGGTTCCCATGGTTGTGCTGGGCTATCATAGTGCCTATAATAGGGTTCTGATCTAGAATATTGTGACCCCCCAATGGTTTCTATTATCCCTTCTCTGATGGTATAGGTCCTGATAGTTGTCAGCCCCATTCCATTCGTATCGATTAGGGCTATATTCTCTATATGGCCTATTTCTCTGAGATCTATTCATATAGAATCTTGGAATTTGTGGACGAGGTCTATCAAACCTAACCTGCTGTGTTCTCTGATGTGTTACTAATGGTGGATCTTCAGGAATTTGATTTGGTTGTTCTAGTGTGTCACCCTCCATATTGTTTCCACCAGAATTAAATTCTGTTTGATTCATTGTATCATCATTACCTCCCTCATTTGTTTTTTTCTCATCTAGTTCTCTTCTCAGCTTTTTGGTTTTCTTTGTAATCACGTCTTCTCTAATTTTAGTGACTTTCTTGACTAAATTTACTTTTCTGTCAGTGATGTCAATACCTGAATTTTCTAAATTCATCAAAATTTGCTCATCCTCCTTTATTTCACTATCCGTTTCTTGCATTAATTCTTCCCTATAGTCTATAATAATGTTCATTAACCCCTTAATGACAACTGACGTACCAGGTACGTCATGCATTAACAACCAGTTAATGACAATAAACGTACCTGGTACGTCAGTTGTCTAAGAGAGTGCTGGAAGCGATCGCAATCGCTTCCAGCAGCTCTCAGGGTATTGCAGTGATGCCTCCATATGGAGGCATCCTGCAATACCTTTTCAGAAGACTCCGATGCAGAGAGAGCCACTCTGTGGCCCTCTCTGCACTGGTAGCGATGGTGCCGGTTCGTTGGTGGGTGGGAGCATAAAAGGGAGGCGGGTGGGCGGCCCATCGCTACCCGGCATCCGGCTTCTGTAAGTGCAATGTGCACGCCGGGTGCCGGGAGCGTGCGGTTAGCTGCCCACTGACACCAATGAGGAGGGAAGAGGGGGGAAAAAAGAATTAAAAAAAATAAATATATAAGGATCTGGGAGGGGGAGGGGGTTGGGGTATTGTGGGGGGCTGCTACACTACAGAAAACATTTAAAAATTGCAAAAAAGATCAAAAAAACACTTGTTTTTGGGGCAAATTGGGTACTGGCAGACAGCTGCCAGTACCCAAGATGGCGGCAATTAGGTAGGGGAGAGGGTTAGAGAGCTGGGGGGGGGGATCATGGAGGTTGGGGCTAAGGCAGGGGTCCATCACAGCTAAAACATTTTATTTTTTTTTTATTAAAAAAAAGAAAAACTCCTTTTATTTAGTACTGGCAGACTTTCTGCCAGTACTTAAGATGGCGGGGACAATTGTGGGGTGGGGGAGGGAAGAGAACTGTTTGGGAGGGATCAGGGGGTGGGATGTGTCAGGTGGGAGGCTGATCTCTACCCTAAAGCTAAAATTAACCCTGCAAGCTCCCTACAACCTACCTAATTAACCCCTTCACTGCTGGGCATAATTTACGTGTGGTGCGCAGCAGCATTTAGTGGCCTTCTAATTACCAAAAAGCAACGCCAAAGTCATATATGTCTGCTATTTCTGAACAAAGGGGATCCCAAAGAAGCTTTTACAACAATTTGTGCCATAATAGCACAAGCTGTTTGTAAATACTTTCAGTGAGAAACCTAAAATTGTGAAAAATGAATTTTTTTTTAATTGTTTGCTCGCATTTGGCGGTGAAATAGTGGCATAAAATATATCAAAATGGGCCTAGATCAATACTTGGGGTTGTCTACTACACTACCCTAAAGCTAAAATTAACCATGCAAGCTCCCTACAACCTACCTAATTAACCCCTTAACTGCTGGGCATAATTTACGTGTGGTGCGCAGCAGCATTTAGCGGCCTTCTACTTACCAAAAAGCAACCCCAAAGCCATATAAGTCTGCTATTTCTGAACAAAGGGGATCCCAAAGAAGCATTTACAACCATTTGTGCCTTAATTGCAGAAGCTGTTTGTAAATAATTTCAGTGGGAAACCTAAAGTTTGTGACAAAATTTGTGAAAAAGTGAACTTTTTTTTTTATTTGATGACATTTGGCGGTGAAATGGTGGCATGAAATATACCAAAATGGGCCTAGATGAATACTTTGGTTTGTCTTCTAAAAAAAAATATATACATGTCAAGGGATATTCAGGTATTCCTGACAGATATCAGGGTTCCAATGTAACTAGCGCTAATTTTGAAAAAAAGTTGTTTGGAAATAGCAAAGTGCTACTTGTATTTATGGCCCTATAACTTGCAAAAAAAGTAAAGAACATGTAAACATTGGGTATTTCTAAACTCAGGACAAAATTTAGAAACTATTTAGCATAGGTGTTTTTTGGTGATTGTAGATGTGTAACAGATTTTGGGGGTCAAAGTTAGAAAAAGTGTGTTTTTTTCAATTTTTTCCTCATATTTTATATTTTTTTTAGAGGAAATTATAAGATATGATGAAAATAATGGTATCCTTAGAAAGTCCATTTAATGGCGAGAAAAACGGTATATAATATGTGTGGGTACAGTAAATGAGTAAGAGGGAAATTACAGCTAAACACAAACACTGCAGAAATGTAAAAATAGCCATTGTCATTAAGGGTAAGAAAATTGAAAAATGGTCCGGTCATTAAGGGGTTAAAGTGACTGAGGCAATAGATAATGCCTCTGCCCATCTGATCGAGTATTTTGGTTTACATATAGGGAAAGCACAGTCTTTTGTGACTAATAGACCCTTAGGCACAATCTCAAGTTCAAGGCATTTCTTAAGAAATGATATATCAGCCTTATATTTTACCTCAGAAACCAATAGTTTTTCAAGGTTTTTGAAAATGCTTTGAACATCTAAACAGTCATCACCTTCTTTGTCAAAATATAAAGTGTCAAAATCAATCTCTTGTCTAATGGCACTGAAGGAATCCATAACCTCAAAGTGAGTAGATTCCAAAGCTGCTAGTACACTGGTTAGAAAGCAAGTCAATAGTGAAAAAGGGTGTGTGTACAAGCGCTAAGGTAATCCCCAAGCTGTATCCAAACAGAGATCCTAACCAACCTCCAAAAAATATGCACAAGTAGTAAGAAGTGAATACAGCGCCAACAAGAGGCCAAGGGATAAATATACTCACAGAGAGATAAAAGATTATTTAATGAACCATGTTAAAAAGCATCAGTAATAAAAGACTATATATAAAAAATGTAAAAAGCACATATAAATAAAATTACAAATACAGGAATATCTTACAGAAGCGGCTCAAAGGGCCAAAGCTGATAATTACAATAAAAACAGAGGTAATAACAGGTGATCAGTGTGAGTAGTACACCAGAATAAGAGTGTATACTAATAAAACAGAATTAGCCTAAGTACAACTGTAGCAAGTGCATCAAGCAAAAAACTAATAAACAATAATACAAACAATAGTGTTCAAAATTAGTGTTACAAAAATAGTGTTCCAAAAAATAGAAAAATGCACTGCAGTGCAAAAAAAGGGGGGTAGCAAAATAATTGTATAGATACAATCAAATAGTGAGTGAGTGCAAATGGATATAAAAATGCTAGCTACTTAATCCAGTGAGGTTAAGATATAATTAAATAAAATACACAATATGCAATAACATAAAAAATAAAATACACAATATGCAATAACATAAAAAATAAAATATAAAATATAATCCAAAAAAGTGTTCAAAAAGTTGATCAACAAATGTTAGTGAAGAACAAAAATAAGTCAATCAAAACTAAAAAATGGAAAAAATGGGTGATGAAAAGCAAGGTGAAAGTGAGGAAATTGATTCCTTCCAATGTTAGTTACTTTAACAGATCCAAATTCCTGAGTGTGGTTGCTGAAGTAGCTGATTGGATCCTAGCACCTGTCAGCTGCTCCTATGGTATCCTAAAAAGTGTCCCAATATGTCAACGCGTTTCTGCCCTCAAAAAAGGGCCTTTCTCAAGACTAGAATATTGGTAATGGCAGCTGGCCTTATATACAGTTTAGAAGTAGCCTATATGGTAGTTTAATTGATTAATTGTATTGTTTGGGCGCCAAATCCCTCCACTTCCTGTGTAACATCTAAAAGATTCCCCCATAAAGTGTAGCATCACTTCCTGTGTAACATCTAAAAGATTCCCCTCCACTTCCTGTGTAACATCTAAAAGATTCCCCCATAAAGTGTAGCATCACTTCCTGTGTAACATCTAAAAGAATCCCCTCCACTTCCTGTGTAACATCTAAAAGATTCCCCCATAAAGTGTAGTATCACTTCCTGTGTAACATCTAAAAGATTCCCCTCCACTTCCTGTGTAACATCTAAAAGATTCCCCCATAAAGTGTAGCATCACTTCCTGTGTAACATCTAAAAGATTCCCCCATATGGCAAACCGGAAGTATATACATTTTCCCGGATTAATTTTATACATATCTAAATATATAGGTCATTCAAAAGGCATGTATATGGCCTTAGATTTATCCAGTTGTTTCTTTCTCAATTGCCGGTATCTTTGTTTTGGCTTACCAGTTTCAAGCCCAATATCGGAGCTACCCGGTAGTGACGTAACCGTTGACGTCACTTCCGGTCCGGCGATATTACATAGACAAGCCGCTAGCAACATTAGCATGCTGTACAATGCTAATATATGCGGCTGTCAGTTACGCCTCCCATCTAGTATATTAAATCCTTAGAGAGCCCTGGGGATAAAGATGTCAGAACAATGCCCACCAATGTGTCAATAAAGGGGATAAGTGTCAAGGCACTATTGGCCCCCAAACGTTATAACGATAGATAAAGGCTATGTAATCACAAACATTGAGATTTACAAAAAACTAACACATATTTTATGTCAGTGGGACAAAGGAAACAATAAAAACAATAACGGCAAGTATTTTTGGAAATTAAATAACGGTTTTGTTATCTATTTCTCTTAAGTCCAAAGGGGTCAGATAATATTTTCTTTCTATAGCCATATTTTATATATCCATCATTATACTAGTAGATGGATTGAATGATCTCAAATATTATAATATGTGTTAACATATTGTCAAAGTGTGTTTAAGATACACTGGTAGTGGATTAAGTGATCTTAAATATTATAATATGTGTTAACATATTGTTAAAATATTTTGAGATATGTTTGACATTTCATAAAGAGAAGAGAAGTTGTATATACTTTTATGGATCTTTCAATGTCATTGAGCCATGCTCAGATGGTAAGATCTCGCATATTTATAAGAAATAAAGTTATTTTAATTTATTTTATAAAAGATCAGAATCATAGTGAGAGGAGGAAGAAATTAACCTGTGATGAATAACTACTCACCATGGAATCATAGGAGAGGGACACAAAGAAGCTATCATAAAGATGAAAAAGGAAATTACCCTCACAACTACTATTATACAGAAGAGAAAAACAGCCACTATTGGACTCCGAAACATAAGTCTACACATCAGGATAACATTGAGGCACCAAGGAATGATCAAAATCACAACGAATACGTAAGGAGAACCCATGAACCATACGGTAAGGAGGGATCTAAGAAGACCGGTACAATCGCCAAACAGGGTGAACAACCACAAAAAAAGATTTCAGATGTGGTCACCAACTTGGGGAATTCTCTGAACCAGATTGCCTCATCATCACATTTTTTAAGAATGAACCCTTCAACAGTAAAGGACAAGACAATACAACAACAACAAATACGTCTGAACTAAAAACAACAAAGAAGAAGAGAATCAGAGGCAAACGTGGAGGGGGCTAAACGAAGAAGAAAATAAAGGTACTGCACAGAAATGATAAAGAAGGACTGGAGCCATATATTAAGGATCTCCAACAGATAGCTACATCCTCTAAGTCAGATATAGAAACAAGTATCTCTGACAACAGAAGGAACATAAATTCTGGCGATGGCATTTTTAACCTCAGCAGGCATGACATTAAAAAAGAAGAGAGAGAAGTTCTGAAATACGGCCTCTCATTTGCTCCTACTAGAAGCCTGGATAAATTCCAAACGTTTACTAATACAATGGAATTTATAAGGAAATTAACCTTAAAAAGATACTTTCTCAAATCTCCTTTGGAATCCATGGCACCAAAAAGCTACACTACAGCTGATGCTGGGAACAACTATATACATACAGGATTGAAACTGAAATCAAGTTTCTACCCTACTTATGCAAAGGGAAATGCCACTTATTTTTGTTCTTCACTAACATTTGTTGATCAACTTTTTGAACACTTTTTTGGATTATATTTTATATTTTATTTTTTATGTTATTGCATATTGTGTATTTTATTTTTTATGATATTGCATATTGTGTATTTTATTTAATTATATCTTAACCTCACTGGATTAAGTAGCTAGCATTTTTATATCCATTTGCACTCACTCACTATTTGATTGTATCTATACAATTATTTTGCTACCCCCCTTTTTTGCACTGCAGTGCATTTTTCTATTTTTTGGAACACTATTTTTGTAACATTAATTTTGAACACTATTGTTTGTATTATTGTTTATTAGTTTTTTGCTTGATGCACTTGCTACAGTTGTAATTAGGCTAATTCTGTTTTATTAGTATACACTCTTATTCTGGTGTACTACTCACACTGATCACCTGTTATTACCTCTGTTTTTATTGTAATTATCAGCTTTGGCCCTTTGAGCCGCTTCTGTAAGATATTCCTGTATTTGTAATTTTATTTATATGTGCTTTTTACATTTTTTATATATAGTCTTTTATTACTGATGCTTTTTAACATGGTTCATTAAATAATCTTCTTTTATCTCTCTGTGAGTATATTTATCCCTTGGCCTCTTGTTGGCGCTGTATTCACTTCTTACTACTTATAAGTGTGTGAAAACCACATCATCACATACCTATCCTTGTTCATGATATTGATTGGTTTCTGTGATGTGATGTTCAAACTGTTTCCCGAATCGCAAACAAAATTACCATTACAATTATCCATGATGGCATATTACTGTTTGAATGCCAATAACACAGCTTAAAGGGACAGTCAGAAAATTATTGATTACAAAGAAAACACTGTATTACGCATTATCAAGTTGGAAACAACAAAACATGGAGAAATACGTGTGACTTATGTGCTTAACCTTGTATCTATGCCTAGGAAAAATGACCACTTATTTGTTGTTCTGACATAACAACCTTTTAGATATCAATGATCAATACATGGTAAATAATATGCTGTATGAGCACAAGGTTTTACATATACAAATGCTATCCAAATGCCCTCTAGTGGTCAAATTGTATAATGATTACATGCACTCTTCAAGCTCGAAGAAATGAGCACACGAACCTCATAGGTTTAGCTAGCAAATTTAAATAAACAAAGACAAATGATTAATTTGTGAGAAACCTTTGATATCATTGATATTACAAAATTTACTTTTATAATAATGCAAAACATTATTTGTTTTCTAAACTGTCCCTTTAACAAAATTACATATGCTAACACATATTTGAAGCTTGTTGGTATATCTACATGCACTTGGTCAAAAATTAAATATTGAAATCAGATTTATATTGACGTGTTAAATAAAGTATATTTTCTCAAAGAGACATTATTGTGTTAATTTTTTTTAAGAAATACATTTGTTTGAACAATGAATATGGTTTAAAGTCCTTTTAGGAGTGGGGGGTGAAAATATGCTAACAATAATATATTTGAAGATTAAACAATGTGGAACTCATACATGATACAAAAATCAACATTTGCATTAAAGGGACAGTATACTATATTTTTAACAGAACTGTATGTAATAGACACTACTACAAACAACAAGATTAACATATACTGATATCAATATTACAAAGCTTTAAACACTTTCAAAGAAAATCGGGTTAGCTCTATTGAAAATATAGATGAACCCCCATTACAACCGTAAAACAAGACAATACCCCATCATTAACATATGAAAAGACCCTTTACACAAATAGGAGAAAGCTGGAGATGGTACTCACATGAAACTTAGAGGCTTGGCGAGGAGTCTGATAATTAATTACATTTTCTTTGAACAGAAGCAAAATGAAACGTGTATTTGTTAAACAATGGACTATCTAACTAGAGACAAAATAAAAAAATTTGATTTATAATGTGAGTGTCTAATGAACCTTTAATAAAATTTACAACGAAATTACATTTAGAAGAAGTCGGCATCATATATTTAGCATATGATAAAGCTAAATGCATATTGATTACTTTATTCTAACACAATAGCGCATATTTATTAATTAGATATCTTTAACATTAAAAACAACAGTCATTTTTCAGAAAAAGGAACATATTGTTGACAAACATATTAAACAACATGGACTATAGAGATTTGCACTTGCCTCGAAATATCATATGCATGAAAACATTTTGCTTTCGTTCGTTTATTCAACCAGACATCCAGCAAAAGAGAATGTGGTGGTCTTTATCAGCTACGGGTCAACAATGTAACATGATGCAAATAATACATATTCTCAAGGTTTTTAAAATTGGCTGCAGTCACAAACGTGTTTAACGTGCACAAACAAATATTGCGGGACTACGTAATCCAATCATACGTTTTTTTACCTTTGCATGTGACGTCTTAACATGGCGCTTCCTTGATCACGTAAGAACGCCATCCAATAAAAGGCACATTCTTGATCACGTAAGAACGCCAAAAAAAAAAGGCGCATCCTTGATCGCGTAAAAACGCCATCCAATAAAAGGAACATTCTTGATCACATAAGAACGCCCAAAAAAAAGGCGCATCCTTGATCGCGTAAAAACGCCATCCAATAAAAGGAACATTCTTGATCACGTAAGAACGTCAGTCAATACAAGGAATCATTGGACAGCCTGGCAGGTGACGTTTTGAGCAACATGGCGCATCCGAGATAGCTGAAAAACCGCAACCAATACAAGGACTCAGTTGACAGCTTGGCATATCACTAAAAAACGTATTTATATTTTAGGAACTAGTATGTGTCTAGATTGCTATCTAGGAATGTCACCAAATCATGAATCATCTTTTCGGACTTGACTGTCCCTTGAACTATAGATATGGTGTATATCTTTAACATTTAAAAGATACACATGATAAATACATATGCCATTGATGTTTTAAGATATGTTTTGATTGTTTTGGAATAACAATAATGATACATGGATTGATTAAACGTGTCATTTATTCAAGTTTAAATATGGTCAGCCTACCTATAGCCATATATGGGAGGAGAATTATTTTGTTAACATATTTTTAAAAAAATATTCATCATCTAAAATATTTGCAATACACACAGAGATTTATTTGGTTACACTTTTAAAATAAGATAGAATAGAAAATGAAATACATGTGCTGTCAACATTACAATAAGATTGTTTATTAATAAGATTATATGTCCTTGTTCATGTAAAAAGGACAAAAACGCTTTAGAAATGGAAATACATTCATTAACAATTGTGCTCACCATCCCTTAAAGGGACATTATTTTGTTTTTAAAAAGCGGATACACATAGACAATACTATTTCAATAAAATGAACACTTTACAGGGATTATATCATTGTATCAATCCTCAGATCATTTGTTAAAGGTGCATCAATTCATGCAGAGTTTCTAAATACACACATGGATGTGAAAATTGAAATATACATATATACACAAATAACAATCTATATATACATATATAAAAAAATTACTATGCTAATCATAATCATGCAATGATAAAGCTAAGAGAAAAATATATAAAGACAAATAATAAGATTACATTGGAGATGTTAATCTTAACGTCATTTACAATTGTCTTACATATATGATTTTTAATATAAAAATATTTTTGGTAGGTCCCTTTAAGGATCAACAAGATAAACTAGAGCTTTAAAAAAATAACATGAAGAATGAGGACAAAGAATCGTGCAATTACATGTCTTTTATTAGTATGTAAGAAAACATCAACAACGTTTAGAAATAATCTTGTAAAAATAAGGAATATTTGAGCCATATGACAAGGTAACAGAGTGCATCACGGTCCATGAAGAGAGTTACTAAGGGCCACCATAGCCCCATTGGAGACATATCACAAGGTAACACAGTGCATCACAGTCCATGAAGAGAGTTGCCAAGGGCCACCATAGCCCCATTGGAGACATATGACAAGGTAACACAGTGCATCACAGTCCATGAAGAGAGTTGCCAAGGGCCACCATAGCCCCATTGGAGACATATGACAAGGTAACACAGTGCATCACAGTCCATGAAGAGAGTTGCCAAGGGCCACCATAGCCCCATTGAAGACATATGACAAGGTAACACAGTGCATCACAGTCCATGAAGAGAGTTGCCAAGGGCCACCATAGCCCCATTGGAGACATATGACAAGGTAACACAGTGCATCACAGTCCATGAAGAGAGTTGCCAAGGGCCACCATAGCCCCATTGGAGACATATGACAAGGTAACACAGTGCATCACAGTCCATGAAGAGAGTTGCCAAGGGCCACCATAGCCCCATTGGAGACATATGACAAGGTAAAAGAGTGCATCACAGTCCATGAAGAGAGTTGTCAAGGGCCACCATAGCCCCATTGGAGACATATGACAAGGTAACACAGTGCATCACAGTCCATGAAGAGAGTTGCCAAGGGCCACCATAGCCCCATTGGAGACATATGACAAGGTAACACAGTGCATCACAGTCCATGAAGAGAGTTGCCAAGGGCCACCATAGCCCCATTGGAGACATATGACAAGGTAAAAGAGTGCATCACAGTCCATGAAGAGAGTTGCCAAGGGCCACCATAGCCCCATTGGAGACATATGACAAGGTAACACAGTGCATAACAGTCCATGAAGAGAGTTGCCAAGGGCCACCATAGCCCCATTGGAGACATATGACAAGGTAACACAGTGCATCAAAGTCCATGAAGAGAGTTGCCAAGGGCCACCATAGCCCCATTGGAGACATATGACAAGGTAAAAGAGTGCATCACAGTCCATGAAGAGAGTTGCCAAGGGCCACCATAGCTCCATTGGAGACATATGACAAGGTAACACAGTGCATCACAGTCCATGAAGAGAGTTGCCAAGGGCCACCATAGCCCCATTGGAGACATATGACAAGGTAACACAGTGCATCACAGTCCATGAAGAGAGTTGCCAAGGGCCACCATAGCCCCATTGGAGACATATGACAAGGTAAAAGAGTGCATCACAGTCCATGAAAAGAGTTGCCAAGGGCCACCATAGCCCCATTGGAGACATATGACAAGGTAACACAGTGCATCACAGTCCATGAAGAGAGTTGCCAAGGGCCACCATAGCCCCATTGGAGACATATGACAAGGTAAAAGAGTGCAACAGGCACAACAATAAACTTTTAAAAAGGCCAAATGGCAACAATAAAAAAAAACATCAACATGTGGACGGAGGATTCTTATCTGCCACCTTGGAGCATCTCCAGATCCTCCACTTACTGGTCATCCTCTTCATCGTCCTGTGCATGTCCAGCTCCAGATTCAGGCCTTGAACTTAATCGCATAATTTCACGCAGAGTCAAGTCCTGAACCCGGAGCTGGGCCTGCATGGTGTCGTTCATCCCTCTCAGGACAGCTGCGTTCCTCAACACGGCCTGCTCTACTCTTGCTATACCTTCTAGCATGAGCCATGCTGAGTCACAGCCTAAAATAAAGAATAAATTAAATATTAATGATAATTACACAACAGACGAAAAAAATAGAAAAGATACATTGTCATCATAAAGACAAATCATTCTTTACATCAATTAGTTTAAATTTATTATTTACACATGAATTATGTTATTCAGACAGACCGAAATCATTAAAGGGACAGTTTACTCAAACATGTTGTCCCCTTTAATTGGTTTTAGATGATCCACTTATACAGTGGCCCTTGGCAACTCTCTTCATGGACTGTGATGCACTGTGTTACCTTGTCATATGTCTCCAATTATACTGTGGTAAGCACACCTATCCTTAAACATTTTGGCATTGAGGACAAGCTGTGTAAACATAGCAACCTGAAGAAATTACATTCCCACTGGGTTAGACAAGAGATAATGTATAAACATTTGTACATTAATTGTTGGATCCAAGTAGTGGTGATTGGTATATGTAGTGATATCCAATTAAAGGGACACTGAACCTAAATATTTAATTGACTGATTCAGATAGAGCATGACATTACAAATATTTAAAAATTACACATATTCTTTAAATGTTTGAATTCTATAGCTAGATTTTGAATGCAAGAATGTCGCTTTTTAGGGCAGGCCATATTTGTTTATCAACTTTGTTTGTCCCTGCTGGTTGATGGATACATTCATCCAACAATAAAGAAATGATGTCCACAATTATTTTATTTTTTTAAATAATTATAGGCATTTCTTTGTTTCAATAAAGATATCAAGAGAATGAAGAATAATTCATAAGAGTAGTAAATTATAAATTTGATTAACATTGCATGCTCTATTTGAATCACAATCGAAAATATTTTCCTTCAGTGTACCTTTAAGTATCTTATAATGTTGATTTTGAATTATACTTACAGCTGTGCCTGGGAAGGACAATCCGACACCCAGGACAATGAAGGTTGAGACAGGGGGGAGGGATGGGATTGGGTTGGGGAGGGATGGGATTGGCTTGGGGAGGGATGGGATTGGCTTGGGGAGGGATGAGCTGATGCTCCGGGGTAGGCCGTACAGCTGGGGAGTGGGGAGTTGGGGTCTGGGCAGCTGTACGGGCCATAATACGGGGAGAGCGGCGAAGGGGGTTGTATGGGCGTTTTTTGGGAGAGGCAGGAAATGATAAATGGGAAGGGCCGGCAGGGGTCTGGGCATGGGCAGGAGTCTGGGCATGGGCAGTGGTCTGGGCATGGGCAGGGGTCTGGGTCTGGGCAGGGGTCTGGGCATGGTCAGGGGTCTGGGCAGGGGTCTGGGCATGGGGAGGGGTCTGTGACTGGTCAGGGGACTGGGCAGGGGCGGAAACCAGATGACCAGAAGTGGTGGATCCATCTGAAAATTTAATAAATATATATTAACATCTCATACATCATGAAATCAAATCAACGCATTTCAAATTGATTATGTTTTCAATATACTTCGAAGTGTGTTTGAATTTGTAAACAATTATGAAATGAGGATATGGTATGCATATAGGCACTCAGATGAATATCAATTACTGTCTGTACAATTATAACATTATTATTGTGTTTTGGCCTGGAATATGCATGTGACATAATGATGGCATGAATTATACATTTTTAAAAAAAAAAAAATTCATGCTGCCTGATATAGAAAGTGTGTAGTGTATTTGAACAGACAAATAATATTCCTTTTTAAAGTGCAAAAGCTGTAGACTTTGAATGTCTTCAATGAAATTATTTCAAATAAAGCAACATGTTGGAAACATGATAGATATATTTCACATACCATTAGACTCCAAGGCAGCCTCTTCCTCCTCCGTCACATATGTTAAATCAATCTCTGTAAAACATAACATGTTGTGTACACATTAAGAACAGATATTATAACATATGTTACTGTTGTTCAAAGACACACATCAATGTTGCATTAAAGATATACACACCCAAAGTTATGATTTACATCATTTTGATGGAGCATACAAATTACATTAGATTTGTTATTCTCAATGATTCATATTTTCGATGTATTGTTTGTATTAATTTACAAATCATAAAAGCATAGTACATAGAACATTTAAGATTTCTCATGTGTGTATCACTTGATGACTGTTGTCAAAAAAGAACATGGAAACAAACATATGCTATACATCTTCTGAATAACAAATGTGTAGACTAATAAAGTTTTAATTATTAATCTTTCAATATTAAAAGAAAATTAATATATAATCAGAAGAGAAAATTATATGTTTGTTTCAAATGTTATGCTTCATCAGAATCATGCTCATAATATTCATTACAAATACACCTTCAATGACATATAAATGAGTCAATGGACTTACCAGGAGACCGCAAAGGCGGCTCTATGTCGCTGCTGGATTCCTGTAGGCTCACCACACCAACTCTCTCTATGAATGATATAGATATATATTAGGAAACACATTTGGGATATCACTAAATCACATCTGTATCGAATTTTAAGATTAATCAACTTGAAAATGTGAAGAATAGAGCAGTCATTAAACCAGAAAATGCTTGATTGAATCAAGGGGATTCTGTTAAAAATGATGTATTGAACATATGTTTAATTTCAGACTATATTAGACATCAAACTCATCTCATACGATGCTATTGCATATCTAAATATACCCATTGATCAATGTTCTTAAAAGAATACACACAAACCACATTTTGAAGAGCAGCTGTTGACAAATCTAAACAAACACATGTGGCACATCGAGCCATTTGTGCAATGTACAGTAATCTTGTTTAGGACACAACACATATTTATCACAATACAAAACCAAATTGATTAGTACAAATATGTAATCATGGTGCTGTTAGAGTATGCTGATATCTATAAAGTAACTCCAACAGTGAATATGTGAATTATATATCAATATTGTTTAATCCAAAGAATGTAAAGATGAATGAATCTATTGTTTATTAAAGGGACACTGACATGATTAATTTAAATCATTGATTTCTCTTTTCAAACTGTTCAAAATGATTTAACATTGACTCCTATTATAATTTGAATGTTGCAACATTTTAATCTTAAAGGCAGATAAGCAATATTGTATTCAATAAATATTGTTTGTTGAAGGTATCCACCAATCATCAATAAAAACCCAGGTTGTTCAACCAAAATTCAGATGCAGATAAACATACATTCTTGATTTTAAAATACATTTAGCAATAGAATATTTCACATATGATGATAGTATTATATTTAAATGTTTATTAATATTGCATACTCTATCTGAATGACAACATTAATAATTGTAGATCAGTATCCCTTTAATATAAAATTATATTGATTTGACAATGTTGGTGTTAATGAATTCTCTACTCCATATGTTGATGTAATGAATGGGATTGAGCATGCAATTCAAATCTAATATGTTATTTAAGGATATCCGAAGAATTATTTAATTTTCATCTATTAAAGGGACATTACATATAAATATTGAACAATGTGGATTTAGTATGTAATGTTCTGTCCATGTTTCTAAGACAAATGTCAATTAAAATGAGACATACCATACTGAGACAAGCCCTGCCTTAAGGATCCAGCAGCAACATCCATATCTGTAATATATTAAATGAGGATTGCATATCATTAATACAAATCATGCCATGTTTAAAATCTTTACATTATTAGCAAATCAATTTTAAACTATTAATCCTTTGGTAGTCCCATGAGTTAATTGTTTCCTCAATTCAATTCATGATAAATATATCCTGTACTCTTATTTTCAATCAGTTGTGTTGTTTACTGTAGCTTAAATTATTTTTTGGTGTTATTTCATTCTCATCAATTGATGTGCATATGTTATAATTTATTTGGATTCTTCTTTTTTTATTATGTATAATATTGAAAATAAGAATACTGTATTCTTGACATATATAATAATTCACATTTAATTTTGACCAACATGTATAAAGCAATGCCACTTACAGCAAAGCCATGTTAACGTGTATGCGCAATTCCATTTTCGCGATCATTGCGCAATGATTCAAATCGGAATTACGCATCCGTCATTTGACCAACATGTATAAAGCAATGCCACTTACAGCAAAGCCATGTTAACGTGTATGCGCAATTCCATTTTCGCGATCATTGCGCAATGATTCAAATCGGAATTACGCATCCGTCATTTGACCAACATGTATAAAGCAATGCCACTTACAGCAAAGCCATGTTAACGTGTATGCGCAATTCCATTTTCGCGATCATTGCGCAATGATTCAAATCGGAATTACGCATCCGTCATTTGACCAACATGTATAAAGCAATGCCACTTACAGCAAAGCCATGTTAACGTGTATGCGCAATTCCATTTTCGCGATCATTGCGCAATGATTCAAATCGGAATTACGCATCCGTCATTTGACCAACATGTATAAAGCAATGCCACTTACGGCAAAGCCATGTTAACGTGTATGCGCAATTCCATTTTCGCGATCATTGCGCAATGATTCAAATCGGAGTTACGCATCCGTCATTTGACCAACATGTATAAAGCAATGCCACTTTCAGCAAAGCCATGTTAACGTGTATGCGCAATTCCATTTTCGCTCTGTGACGCATATTCTGTAGAGCGCAAGACACATCATGCCTATTTCATGTGTCACTAATCTAAAATCAGATATCTAAACATCATATGTAGTGTGTGTTGTGAGATCTGTATAGGTTTAGTATCTGACTATATACACATTTATTGCTTAAAAAAAAAAAAATAAGATATTATATGAAGTTGGATAATTACCTGGTTCAGATTCTCCATCTCCTCCCAGGCCACCGGACGGAGAAGCAGCTGCCCTGGCCCCCGCGTCAGGACTTTCAGATCCCGCAGCTGGGAGGGAAGAAGAGGAGGCCGAGGATGGCGAGGATCTGAATCTTTTGGGGACCCGGAGATTGAGGAGCTCGCATAAAGTCACCTCATAAGGGAGTAGGTACAGTTTCCGCGGGGCCTCTTTTTTGCCACCTCTTTTACGGGCTTGTACCCAGTCCCTTATGAGGTTGACTTTTTTGGTTAACCGCAACCTCATATCTCCGAATCTCCTCATGATCTGATCCTGGGTCCTCTGGACGTCACACACCAATCTAACCGCATTGGTGATAGACTCCCAGAGGGCCTTCTTAGCAGGCGCATCTGTAAACCTCCTCTTGTTCCCAAACAGCTGGGGATAAAAGTCCTTGACGGCGTGGACCAGTGCAGCGCTCTCCTCCTTGGTGAACCTGGGAGCTGACATGCCTGCTGGGTTGTCGATTTTTTTTAAAACAAAATCAGATATACTGCCTGCAGGCATTAGAGAACTGACAAAGATGGCAACGTGTAATGGACTTTTATATGGTGAAGTAAACATGAGATGCACCATGGGACAAGTTATCTGTACATCTGATTGGATAAAAGTTTGAAATATTGTTAGAATGTCTGTGAGACCATCCTGACTCACGTTGTGTTTGTGTGATGAACTCTGATTGGCCGTTCCTTAATGTTTCATATCTTAGTAACTTCCTTACACATACCTCATGGTGGTGCTGTAACTTCATTTTTCATGTAGACTTATTTGTAACTCATGGGCCTGTCATGCGGATATGTGTGACGCAGATTTAATATCCGTGATCCGTTAAATATTAATGATTAAATTTTATTTAACATCTAATACTGTCACATTATTAATGTTGTAGACATTTCTCGGTTTAATAACGGTCTGTTTCTTTAATACAAATACACATTTAATATTGTATGTCTTTATTGTTCATAAAATCCATTTATTGACTTATTGTGAAGTATTGATATTGCTCTATTAAATGTATTTCATAATGCACATTGATTGTGTGCTATTGCGTGACATTAGACTCTAATGTTTAAAGATGCTAATCTGGTGTTTCAAGATGCGTTTCACACGCAATATTTCTGAATGTTCAAATTCAGGTTATAAGGTCATTCACTTGGATAATCTGTTTATAAATGTTAAACTACAGGTTTGTTTGTTATTAGTAAATAAACCTCGAGCTTGTATTTGTCTGAAGTGCTCATATATGTTATTGTGCAATGGCGTCTTTATTTTTAAATAGACATTACAAACAAACAATTGTATCAAATGATCTGTAGAGATAGAAAATTGTTTAGACTTTAAAATGTAAATCAATGTATCTTAGTATTTAGATATCCTCAACAGAAGAAATTTAAATGCACATGGTTGAGACAATCACATAAGGCATCTCTGTGCATCCACCAATCTTCATCTACTGAGCCTATCTCGATATGCTTTTCAAGCAAAGTATGTCAAGATAGGAAGAGATGTAAATACACTCTTTAAATCTCTTAAAGGGACACTGTCCAAACAAATTTAGCGTTGGTGATTCAGATTGAGCATGAAATGTTAATCAACGTTATAATTTAATCCGATTCTCAAATGTTAACAATTATCTTGTTATCTGTCTTTGCAAATCAATAATGATATTTGAGATTACGGACAATTTTTTCAAAAACCTGGGTTGTCCTTGATGATTGTTGGATAAATTAATCCACCACAAAAAACCAAGTTCAGTCCAGAGTACTGAAGCTAATAAATTATCTATTTAATGCCTTATTTCTAAAGTAATGATAGCAACATCACAAGGAGCATTCATAATATGAGACAATTTTTAAATTTGCTTAAAATAGAATACTCATTCAGAATGTATAAATCATTAATTTTTTAACTGTCTCCCTTTAAGTATATTTTTAGTTCATGTCCCTTTAAATAAACATTTCACAATAATGCTTGAAATATCAGAAACCTAGGCACCTTCCTTTTGATAAATTAGTATAACATATGAGTCAATAAAATTTAGATTAACTTCTGGATTGTTTTACACACTGACTGAAATATATATTGTAAAGGAGGTATTTCGGAGTCTTCAGCTTAGAGGGACATTAAGCTATATGTTATGTATGCATTTTGGATAAGATTATAATATTTGAACAACTTAATATGTTTTGGTATTCAATCATTAGATTGTAATTATATATATTTTTTTATTAAATACATATCTACATAGGCTATTTTGATGCTGATTGTTGGTTGCACATAGATACCTTATGTAATTGACTAAGATATGTGCATTGATTTTTTTTTTACAAAGTATATTTAAAGACTGAATGTAATTCTATAGTACTTTCTAAATATGTTTAAATTATTTTATGAATAATTTAAAAATCAATACACAATATACTTTGTGAATGTCCCTTTAAGGACCAAAACATTTGTAATGTTGATTTAACATTGTCAAAATAAACTAAAGGGGAATGAAAATTATATATAGATATGTGATGTCTAACCCAAGAGGTAAGATTTTAAAAACTACATAATATTATTAACTATAGTTAAATGACTCCACTAGAAAATCAAATCGATTAACCTGCCATCCAATAACTAGCTTGTGAAAAATATAAAGTTAAATGACCTACCATTTATAAATGTAAAATTTTAATAAATTTTGCAAATAATGTTTTGAGATACCTAAGGAAGATACAAGATCTTATAAAATTAATTTTACATTCAACAACACTGTCACTTTAATGTAATTGAACCACTTCCCCTTCTTAAAAGTGAAAAAAATTAATTTTTGTGAAATTGACTACATATCCGAAATTATTTTAACATCTAATAATTTCAAAAGAAAAGCATCGATGGATCTCACTCCCCAATGAATGTTAAAAAAGATAGTTTAATGTAATATTCTCTGAATCAGTGGATTTTCAACAATTAAAGCATTATTTGATCTTATGCATGTGCTTGTCAAATAGACAACTACCAGTCATGGGAGTCAAATTGATTTTTATTGACAGATTATATGGATATTTATTATAATCTGTTCCAAATAGTGTATTTAATACTAAACTTTATATTATTACTATTTTAAAATTTAATAGTTTCTGAACCAAAAATAAAAATATATTCCTGGAAGTCATCAGATGCCAATCTGAAATGTAAAAAATTTTTTTACAAAAGTTAATACACACGTAGTCAAAGAATCATAAAATACATTTACAATCATCTTGTGTCTATGCTCTAACTTTGTTCAACATTTTTAAAAGATATTTATTAATTATATTTTAAAAAAATATATATGATTTTCGAATTATACATAAAAATGTATATCAAATTTCTATAATATATATGTTGAACATAAATGTAATATTTCATGTCCATTCAAATACCTCTATATCAACTATAATATGTATTCCTTTTTATGATTGTGATCCTTAAATATCTAATGATGAAATATGTATGACTAATTTATGTAAGCTACCAATAATCAACATTCTTCCTGTGATTATTAACTAGCATGCATTGGTACACCAACCTGGATAATGCATGGTCTTTGAAAGTCAATTCAGGGCTAAACAGTTGATCTTCAATAGGTGTCTTATTCATCATTTCAAAAATAGAGGACTGAAATCCCATCTAAAAATTAGAAATTCATCTAAGTGTCTGATTGTGATCCCTAAATATCTAATTAAGAACTAAATATGACTATTGTATGGAAGCTACTAATATTCAACATTCTTCCTGTGATTCTTAACTAGCATGCATTGGTACACCAACCTGGATAATGCATGGTCTTTGAAAGTCAATTCAGGGCTAAACAGTTGATCTTCAATAGGTGTCTTATTCATCATTTCAAAAATAGAGGACTGAAATCCCATCTAAAAATTAGAAATTCATCTAAGTGTCTGATTGTGATCCCTAAATATCTAATTAAGAACTAAATATGACTAATGTATGGAAGCTACTAATATTCAACATTCTTCCTGTGATTCTTAACTAGCATGCATTGGTACACCAACCTGGATAATGCATGGTCTTTGAAAGTCAATTCAGGGCTAAACAGTTGATCTTCAATAGGTGTCTTATTCATCATTTCAAAAATAGAGGACTGAAATCCCATCTAAAAATTAGAAATTCATCTAAGTGTCTGATTGTGATCCCTAAATATCTAATTAAGAACTAAATATGACTAATGTATGGAAGCTACTAATATTCAACATTCTTCCTATGATTCTGAACTAGCATGCATTGGTACACCAACCTGGATAATGCATGGTCTTTGAAAGTCAATTCAGGGCTAAACAGTTGATCTTCAATAGGTGTCTTATTCATCATTTCAAAAATAGAGGACTGTGAAATACCATCTAAAAATTAGAAAATCATCTAAGTGTCTCCAATAGGATGCCTCAACAGCCTTATTCTATTAAATAGTTGGCACTTACCATGTGAACATGTCTTTGTATGCTTTTCAAGGTCAGCAGATTTGAAAGATAATGCCAGACATGATCCCATTGGTATACTTCAATTTCAATCTTGGCTTTTTCCACTGTCAGTCTGGGCAATCTTCACTGTCAGGCTTATAATTCTTCCCTTTCAGTCTTTAGATTAAGTCAGCTCCCTAATGGCCTAAAAGGTTTATTCAAAATTACTACAAGTGTGTGAATCATTTCTCTAGCCCTCTCCCACCCCCCATTTCATAAGAAATTTCTGTCACTAGCTTACTGTGTAGCATCTTGTGTTATGTTCTATCAAGTGTGAAGATGAGTCATATTGAGCAGAACAAACCTCTAATGTGTGACATTGAACCATAGTCATGATAGAGGATAGTTATGCTAGAGGATCCCTTTCTGAGTATTTACATTTTAAGTAATGTGTAAACTAAATACTAGTTTAGAAAATGTATGCCATATGATGTATTTGTGTACAATTCATGCCAGCAACAGTCCAGACATTTATACTTACCAGCTGATGTCCTCTTTAAAAACCAGGTGGCAAAGACTCGCTACAGGACCCAATGGCCAGAGCATCACCTATATTAATAAATGAAACACATTTTTAGCATTTGATGAACATGTTTGCACAATTCTCTACTTGTCATTTCCCTACAGTTCACATCTATTGATAATACTCCAGTCTAACTTCTATTCTTTACCGTCTAAAGTTGCGGTTGATGATGTCTGCTCTGACATTGAGGCCCTCGTCCCGGAATGGCCCCTCTAGAACAGGATCATCCTCCTCATCTCTGAGGTTTCTGTCTGGCCGGACGGCCTGCAGCATCCCAGCCCGCTGTGCAATATTATGCAGGACGCTACAGGCTACAACGATCTTAGCCACCTTCTTTGGGTTGTACTGGAGGGCTCCTCCCGACCTGTCCAGGCACCTGAACCTCATCTTCAGGAGCCCGAACATCCGTTCAACCACCGCCCTGGTTCTCTTATGAGCCCTATTGTAGCGCTCCTCAGACACATCAGTCGGGCTACGCAAGGGGGTAATGAGCCAAGGCCGGCTCATGTACCCAGAATCACCTATAAATTATGAACAGAACATAATTCCAACCGAATCCTCAAAATAGTATTTGTAGTACAATAAAAAGTTTTGTACACGATAATCCATTAACAAATGTTTATTTTAACTTAAAAATATCTAGTTCAATATTATTCTCTATCTTCCCATTTCAGCTAAGACATGCTACATATGGGTATTTCTCCTAAATCAAGCCTTGTGTAAAATGCTAACTACATGGTTACATTACATTCTCTATCTGAGCATTTAAGGTAAGACATGCTACATATCTGCATTGAACTAAAAGACATTTGCGGAAAGAGACAATGACATGGTTAAATTGCATTAGCTAATATCTTCCCATTTCAGCTAAGACATGCTACATATGCGTATTTCTCCTAAATCAAGCCTTGTGTAAAATGCTAACTACATGGTTACATTACATTCTCTATCTGAGCATTTAAGGTAAGACATGCTACATATCTGCATTGAACTAAAAGACATTTGCGGAAAGAGACAATGACATGGTTAAATTGCATTAGCTAATATCTTCCCATTTCAGCTAAGACATGCTACATATGCGTATTTCTCCTAAATCAAGCCTTGTGTAAAATGCTAACTACATGGTTACATTACATTCTCTATCTGAGCATTTAAGGTAAGACATGCTACATATCTGCATTGAACTAAAAGACATTTGCGGAAAGAGACAATGACATGGTTAAATTGCATTAGCTAATATCTTCCCATTTCAGCTAAGACATGCTACATATGCGTATTTCTCCTAAATCAAGCCTTGTGTAAAATGCTAACTACATGGTTACATTACATTCTCTAGCTGAGCATTTAAGGTAAGACATGCTACATATCTGCATTGAACTAAAAGACATTTGCGGAAAGAGACAATGACATGGTTAAATTGCATTAGCTAATATCTTCCCATTTCAGCTAAGACATGCTACATATGCGTATTTCTCCTAAATCAAGCCTTGTGTAAAATGCTAACTACATGGTTACATTACATTCTCTATCTGAGCATTTAAGGTAAGACATGCTACATATCTGCATTGAACTAAAAGACATTTGCGGAAAGAGACAATGACATGGTTAAATTGCATTAGCTAATATCTTCCCATTTCAGCTAAGACATGCTACATATGCGTATTTCTCCTAAATCAAGCCTTGTGTAAAATGCTAACTACATGGTTACATTACATTCTCTGAGCATTTAAGGTAAGACATGCTACATATCTGCATTGAACTAAAAGACATTTGCGGAAAGAGACAATGACATGGTTAAATTGCATTAGCTAATATCTTCCCATTTCAGCTAAGACATGCTACATATGCGTATTTCTCCTAAATCAAGCCTTGTGTAAAATGCTAACTACATGGTTACATTACATTCTCTGAGCATTTAAGGTAAGATATGCTACATATCTGCATTGAACTAAAAGTAGACATTAGCGGGGGGAAAATATATGGTTAAATTGCATCCTATAGCTGAACATTACGCTAACATTTTAAAACTACAGTGGCAATTGTCACAATAATTAACCATGTTGTGCACAAATACTCACCAACGAGATAACCAGGGGGCATTTGTCTTTCCTCAAACTGTCTCCACAGGGACGACAGAGAGAGGATGCGGGCATCATGACAAGCTCCTCCAAAATTCGCACACACATGCATAATCCTCATCTGTGCGTCACAAACATACTGCACGTTAAGGCTATGAAAATGTTTGCGATTTCTGAAGGGCAAGTCATCAATTGGAGCACGCAGCGCAATGTGGGTACAATCTATGGCTCCCAAGACATTGGGCATTTGAGCAATATCAAAGAATTCCCGCTTCAGGCGCCTCCAATCACCATCATTCTGTGGGAATCCTATGTATTGCTTACTGATACGTACCATGGCATCCAGAAAGTTATCAAACACCACAGAGAATGTACCTTGAGCCCGGCCATGCATGTACAGTTGTCCGGATTGAAAACTCCCGGAGGCCAGGACGTATAGACAGCTTAGCATCCTACTCATGGCGGGAACAGCAGTCCTTATTCTTATACGTGGCTCCAAATGAGGTTTAAGAAGATCGTAAAGGCCAATGAGCTGTTCGCGATCGAGCCGATACTTATCAAAAACCTCAAAGTCACTCATGTTTTCCAAGGTGGGTCTCACCCTGTAGACACGAGGACCTCGAACCAGATGACCCCTTCGCCTCAGTCTGAGCCGCCGAGGCTGCCTGATTCGACCAACAGCTAGTTCGCCAATAGCAGCACCAGCAGCGTCTACCATGTCATCGTCATCCATCTTTCAAAACAGCGTAACAAGGTAAGCACTTGATCTGATGTGGATCACAAGTGATGCATTGGCCATGTTGTTTGGGGGATTTATAGTACAATTAGTCCAATGGTAGTGAGTTTGTAATGATTGCTGATTGTATTCACCTGTTTGTATGTGAGCGGCGCGAATGCTTTCACAGTGGGCGTTTATTTGTTGTTTGCTGAAATGTTAGTTTCAAACAATGATTCTCAATGTGAAAGTGTCAAATATCACACATACAGTGCATGTTTGTAATGTTTGATCATATGCGTAATCAATATTTCTTAAACGCGATCTTATAGTAACAAGCACACGTCCAGGCTAACATGAATGAAAGTGCATAGTTGTGTATAATGTGCATCGAATGTGATCGATCAATGTTGCTGCAATATTGTTTGTAAACGATAAAGTAACAGCTGCCATCTGTAATATTGTATATATAAGTGATTGCCGAGCAGTCAATATTGTATGCGTCCCTTTAAAATCGCAATAATAATTCCGAACTTCCCGTCTGCCATCTGTAGTATTGTATATATAAGTGATTGCCGAGCTGTAAATATTGTATGCGTCCCTTTAAAATCGCACTAATACTGAATAACTTCCGGCTGTCATCTGTAGTATTGTATATATAAGTGATTGCCGAGCTGTAAATATTGTATGCGTCCCTTTAAAATCGCAATAATAATTCCGAACTTCCCATCTGCCATCTGTAGTATTGTATATATAAGTGATTGCCGAGCTGTCAATATTGTATGCGTCCCTTTAAAATCGCACTAATACTGAATAACTTCCGGCTGTCATCTGTAGTATTGTATATATAAGTGATTGCCGAGCTGTAAATATTGTATGCGTACCTTTAAAATCGCAATAATAATTCCGAACTTCCCGTCTGCCATCTGTAGTATTGTATATATAAGTGATTGCCGAGCTGTCAATATTGTATGCGTCCCTTTCAAATCGCACTAATACTGAATAACTTCCGGCTGTCATCTGTAGTATTGTATATATAAGTGATTGCCGAGATGTCAATATTGTATGCGTCCCATTCAAATGGCACTAATACTGAAGAACTTCCGGCTGTCATCTGTAGTATTATATATATATAAGTGATTTGCGATCTGACAATATTTATTAATTGTCCCATTGAAATCGCCTTAATAATGCTGTTCCAAACTGTTGTTTACGTATATGTTGTATTGTAGTATTGAGTGTTAAAGTTCCGAAAGGGGCGGTACAGTCGTGAATCTGTGATGTGTATGGTTGAATCTTCTAATGACGTCATGATATTATTACCCTGCCTATGTAGTTCATAAATCCTCATTGTGTTGTTGTATTTGACTACATTGTTATTGTGTGCTGAATAAAATCTAAATGTGTGCTTTGTGCTTGCGTGATGGGTGATGCGTGTTATGTACATGTACGTATATATTGTGATTGTGTCCCACATATGCTGACTTCTATATAGCGGTCTGGCATTGTTGTTCCTTCCCATAAAGTGACATCTGTAATCTGGTGTACTGATGTTCTTGTTGTACGTAATTCCTAATGGTTTCTGGTGATGGAATCATGATGTTAAAAGTACAGTAAAATCCATATGTTGTGTTTTGTGATTCCTCTAGAGAATGTAATGTGTTTTTCCCCCATCATTTGAATGCACATGTATGAGTGAATGTTAAAAGTAATGTATGTGCATCCATGAGTGATCATGTGTTAAGCCTATGTAGATATGCTGTTGCTGCAAGCATATGAGTTGAATAACTGAAATGCAATAATAAAGGTAAATGAGAATTGTTTCCCATTGTGTAGTGTTTGTGAATCCTGAAAAGTTGACATTATTTTTGTGTCCGTTTAAATGTAATATTTTTTTTAAAATTTTTTTGTTACTAGTGATGTTGAATTGTAGTTGATGTAATATAAAAGTCTGAAAGAATGTAATGGTGTTGTGAATATTCAAACAGTAAAATCCATAAATCCACCACAGGGAAATAGTCATTTCTTGATCTATTTATCATAGCTGGGTCTAACGCATGAAATCATGTCTTTTCTAGCGCTGGTATTTGGAGTTTTTCTGTGTACGCTATTTGTGTGCGTTAGGGAAATGAGGGTTTCGCGTGTACGAGCACGTCTTCCCAATAGAAGTCAATGGAGGCTCTGAAAATTGGTCATTTTTTTTTTTCTAAGACTGGTTTTCATCGTAAAGTGAGTGACGTCATGAGCTTTTGTGAAAAAGTAACTAAATCGTGTTCTTTTTGTAATAAATAAATATTTTGTGTATGTCATGTGGTGTATATTGTTTGTATGCATCGATGAGTGTATATTTGTGATAATGTTATTAGTTAGATGTAGGTATATGAGGGTCTTTTCCCGTGTGTCAATGTAAGTCAATGGGAAAATGGATTTGTGTTGTTTTTTTTCAAACACCCGAGATCTCGCAACTTTAATCCTTTGTATTTTGCTGAAAAATGATTAAATATGAAAAATAAACATAGTGTAGTGTTTGTATGACTGTAAGTGTAGTTTGTGTAATATTTTATATTTAATTCGTGGATGTTTTTTTTGTCTGTATATGTTTACTACTGGGTCAGAGGTGTCGGTAGAAATGTGAGCGTTAGGTTTTTTTTGAGTGTCGGTAACTGAACTCTAAATACCGGAGTACGTAAGAAACCCGCGTTAGGAGCCTCTAACGCTGGTTTTCACGGCTAACGCCGAACTCCAAATCTAGGCCTTAGGATCTCTGAGCAAGTGACGTGTTTACAATGCTGGTGCACAGTGAATACTTAAATACAGTTTTAAAACAGCTATAACTTTTATCAGAAGCATTTTTGCTAGTACATGTATATTACGAAAATGCTTCTATTCAAAACTGAAATGTATCCATGTGAATTCCAATTTTGGCTGGAATGTCCCTTTAACTAAGGAAATAATTGTAAATAATAAAATAAAGTTATAAAAAGTGCATTAAATTATATATAAATATGAGTAATTAATATTAAATGCCTGTATTATGGTGGCGTATATTACAGCGTATGTTACAGAAATGGATACCCTATACAGGAAAAGATTACAAGTGGCACGCTATATAGAAATATTGCAGGCGCGTTAATTTGCGTGGATATTACAAGTTGAAAGCAAACAAATTTGCTCAAGCGCAATCTAATTTAATCGAATGGGATAGCGCGACTCAAGACTTTACGTAAAGGGTTAGGGATGAAATAAAAGTTGCACCAAACACAACATAAATATATTAAAATAAAGTGTTACACTCATATAAACACTATCTAATAAAAATATATATATATATACTAATAATTGTTTTTTTTATAAGGGTTCAAAGGTATATAGTATATGGCCACGTATTTGACTTCAAAGACCTATAATTAATATATATATATATATATATATATATATAGATAGATAGATAGTAGTAGTAGATGGCGCTGGTCTATTGAGTGATTTTCTCTAGTAAGTAAAGAGAAAAAGGCTTGATGCATATATTGAAGCCAATTAATATGGGTGCAGTATACTCACTCCATAAGATGAATCTTTACAGCTGAAAGGGAACATAGCGTCAGATGGCAAGAGTCCACAGGTTTCTGGAGTCAAATACTGAATTTTCAGGTTTATCCAAAAGTGGACTATAAATGAATAGAAACCCAAATGACAAAAGTATCCAGTGTATAATTGAAAAAATGTAGTAACTTACTCCATAAATAAGGAGATTCCAGCTCAGCACAGCAAAACAAGATCTTGACAATCTTTCAACAAAGGATAAAAGGTTTTATTTGCTCAACGCGTTTCAACGTTTTACATGTCTTTATCAAGAGCATACATTAAAACAAGTAAAACAGGTACGTAAAACCAAGTATTGAGTGTTTACTTACTACTTTAATACTTGGTTTTACTTACCTGTTTTACTTGTTTTAATGTATGCTCTTGATAAAGACGTGTAATACGTTGAAACGCGTTGAGCAAATAAAACCTTTTATCCTTTGTTGAAAGATTGTCAAGATCTTGTTTTGCTGTGCTGAGCTGGAATCTCCTTATTTATGGAGTAAGTTACTACATTTTTTTCAATTACACACTGGATACTTTTGTCATTTGGGTCTCTATTCATTTATAGTCCACTTTTGGATAAACCTGAAAATTCAGTATTTGACTCCAGGAACCTGTGGACTCTTGCCATCTGACGCTACGTTCCCTTTCAGCTGTAAAGATTCATCTTATGGAGTGAGTATACTGCACCCATATTAATTGGCTTCAATATATGCATCAAGCCTTTTTTCTCTTTACTTACTAGAGAAAATCACTCAATAGACCAGCGCCATCTACTACTACTATCTATCTATACACAGTCACAAGGGAGAGACTGCAAGAAGGCTGCGGTCTGACCTAAAGGAGAGTATCAGTTCTTAGTTCATTTGTACAGAATATTGTGTGTTTTTTTTCCATCTTGCACCTCTGTATATTGTTTTCCTTTTTATATATATATATATATATATATAAATAAGCATCTAAATAATAATAATATTTAATCATGTGTTTTACTGTGTAGTTACTGTAAATATTTAATATTCCAATGTTCTTCACATAGGGGAAAATGTTATTTGTATTTTTAAATTGATATTCCTATATAAATATTTAATTTCATGATTTACAAAGAACATACAATTTTAAAACAACTTTCCAATTTACTTCTATTATCTAATTTGCTTCATTCTCTTGATATCCTTTGTTGAAAAGCATATATAACTAGGCTCAGTAGCTGCCGATTGGTGGCTGCACATAGCTGCCTTGTGTGATTGGCTTACCCATGTGCATTGCTATTTCTTCAACAAAGGATATCTGAAGAATGAAGCAACTTAAATAATAGAAGTAAACTGTAATGTTTAAAATTGTATTCTCTATCTGAATCATGAAAGAAAAATATTGGGTTTCATGTCCCTTTAACAAGCCTTCCCTATTTTTGTTTTTGTTTGAGTTATATTTCCGATGGTCCAAGAGTGGCCAATATTATTCTGTATTTGAGTTCATATCCAATATGTTACATTTATCTTCTTGTATAAAGCAAAAAGAAGGTTGAACATGTATATTGTCTCACAACATTTGCAGTACTGCAGTATGAATATTCTCTACTACTGCTCAATTTACTTGCTAATCTGTATCATATTACATGCCCTCTACCCATACATCTGGCAAAGTTATGTATACCACTGAACTTGTTGAATGATATCATATGTTTTGTAATGGCTGTATATGCGGCATCTTTGTACTGTTTTATTTTCAACCTTAATAAAAAAAAATATTTAAAAAAAATAAAAAATAAAAATTAATCAAAATTGACATTTCAAGCTTTTTCTTCAAAAACTTACCTTTTATTCCTGAAAGCTGCTCCATTGATTCCGCTGGCCATCAGAAGCCTCTGCTTACGTCAGAAATGACGAATCCGGCTTCCTCCAATCACAGCTTCACCCGGGGGGGGGGGATTATGGCTTGAGGGAACGCCATGATTGGATATAGCCGGATTTGTCATTTTGGACCCGCGAAGACGACTTGCGAACCTTCACTCCTTCACTTTAAGCTTACATTCCTGCTTTTTCAAAAAAACAGAATTTATGCTTACCTGATAAATTACTTTCTCCAACGGTGTGTCCGGTCCACGGCGTCATCCATAACTTGTGGGAATATTCTCTTCCCCAACAGGAAATGGCAAAGAGCACAGCAAAAGCTGTCCATATAGTCCCTCCTAGGCTCCGCCCACCCCAGTCATTCGACCAACGGACAGGTGAAAAAACAGGAGAAACAATAAGGTGCGGTGGTGACTGTAGTTAAAGAAAGAAATTCATCAAACCTGATTAAAAAACCAGGGCGGGCCGTGGACCGGACACACCGTTGGAGAAAGTAATTTATCAGGTAAGCATAAATTCTGTTTTCTCCAACATTGGTGTGTCCGGTCCACGGCGTCATCCATAACTTGTGGGAACCAATACCAAAGCTTTAGGACACGGATGAAGGGAGGGAGCCAATCAGGTTACCTAAACAGAAGGCACCACGGCTTGCAAAACCTTTCTCCCAAAAATAGCCTCCGAAGAAGCAAAAGTATCAAATTTGTAGAATTTGGCAAAAGTGTGCAGGGAAGACCAAGTCGCTGCCTTACATATCTGATCAACAGAAGCCTCGTTCTTGAAGGCCCATGTGGAAGCCACAGCCCTAGTAGAGTGAGCTGTGATGCGTTCAGGAGGCTGCCATCCGGCAGTCTCGTAAGCCAATCGGATGATGCTTTTTAGCCAAAAGGAAAGAGAGGTAGCAGTAGCTTTTTGACCTCTCCTCTTGCCAGAATAAACGACAAACAGAGAAGACGTTTGTCTGAAATCCTTTGTTGCTTCTAAATAGAACTTTAAAGCACGAACTACATCTAAATTGTGTAACAAACGTTCCTTCTTTGAAACTGGATTCGGACACAAAGAAGGCACAACTATTTCCTGGTTAATATTCTTGTTGGAAACAACCTTTGGAAGGAAACCAGGTTTAGTACGCAAAACAACCTTATCTGAATGGAACACAAGATAGGGCGGATTACACTGCAAAGCAGATAACTCAGAAACTCTTCTAGCAGAAGAAATAGCAACCAAAAACAGAACTTTCCAAGATAACATCTTGATATCTATGGAATGTAGAGGTTCAAACGGAACCCCTTGAAGAACTGAAAGAACTAAATTCAGACTCCAGGGAGGAGTCAAAGGTCTGTAAACAGGCTTGATCCTGACCAAAGCCTGAACAAAAGCTTGAACATCAGGCACAGCTGCCAGTCGTTTGTGTAACAAGACAGATAAAGCAGAAATCTGTCCCTTTAGAGAACTTGCTGATAATCCCTTAGCCAAACCTTCTTGTAGAAAGGAAAGGATCCTAGGAATTTTGATCTTACTCCATGAGAATCCCTTGGATTCACACCAACAGATATATCTTTTCCATATTTTATGGTAAATTTTTCTAGTTACAGGTTTTCTGGCTTGTACCAGAGTATCTATTACAGAATCCGAAAACCCACGCTTAGATAAAATCAAGCGTTCAATTTCCAAGCCGTTAGCTGGAGGGAAACTAGATTTGGATGTTCGAATGGACCTTGTGCTAGAAGATCCTGTCTCAAAGGTAGCTTCCATGGTGGAGCCGATGACATATTCACCAGGTCTGCATACCAAGTCCTGCGTGGCCACGCAGGAGCTATCAAGATCACCGAGGCCCTCTCCTGCTTGATCCTGGCTACCAGCCTGGGAATGAGAGGAAACGGTGGAAACACATAAGCTAGGTTGAAGGTCCAAGGCGCTACTAATGCATCCACTAGAGTCGCCTTGGGATCCCTGGATCTGGACCCGTAGCAAGGAACCTTGAAGTTCTGACGAGACGCCATCAGATCCATGTCTGGAATGCCCCATAATTGAGTCAACTGGGCAAATATCTCCGGGTGGAGTTCCCACTCCCCCGGATGGAATGTCTGACGACTCAGATAATCCGCCTCCCAGTTTTCCCCTCCTGGGATGTGGATCGCAGATAGGTGGCAGGAGTGATCCTCCGCCCATTTTATGATTTTGGTCACTTCTCTCATCGCCAGGGAACTCCTTGTTCCCCCCTGATGGTTGATGTAAGCAACAGTCGTCATGTTGTCTGATTGGAATCTTATGAATCTGGCCTTTGCTAGTTGAGGCCAAGCCCTGAGAGTATTGAATATCGCTCTCAGTTCCAGAATGTTTATCGGGAGAAGAGACTCTTCCCGAGACCATAGCCCCTGAGCTTTCAGGGAGTCCCAGACCGCGCCCCAGCCCACTAGACTGGCGTCGGTCGTGACGATGACCCACTCTGGTCTGCGGAAGCTCATTCCCTGGGACAGGTGATCCTGGGTTAGCCACCAACGGAGTGAGTCTCTGGTCTTCTGATCTACTTGAATCACTGGAGACAAGTCTGTATAGTCCCCATTCCACTGTTTCAGCATGCACAGTTGTAATGGTCTTAGATGAATTCGCGCAAAAGGAACTATGTCTATTGCTGCAACCATCAACCCTACTACTTCCATGCACTGAGCTATGGACGGTCGTGGAACAGAGTGAAGAACTTGACAAGCGTTTAGAAGTTTTGACTTTCTGACATCTGTCAGGAAAATCTTCATTTCTAAAGAATCTATTATTGTCCCCAAGAAAGGAACTCTTGTCGACGGAGACAGGGAACTTTTTTCTATGTTCACTTTCCATCCGTGAGATCTGAGAAAGGCCAGAACGATGTCTGTGTGAGCCTTTGCCTTTGAAAGAGACGACGCTTGTATCAGAATGTCGTCCAAGTAAGGTGCCACTGCAATGCCCCTTGGTCTTAGAACCGCTAGAAGGGACCCGAGTACCTTTGTGAAAATCCTTGGAGCAGTGGCTAGCCCGAATGGGAGAGCCACAAACTGGTAATGTTTGTCCAGAAAGGCGAACCTTAGGAACTGATGATGATCTTTGTGGATAGGAATATGTAGATACGCATCCTTTAGATCCACGGTAGTCATAAATTGACCCTCCTGGATTGTAGGTAAAATCGTTCGAATAGTTTCCATTTTGAACGATGGCACTCTGAGAAATTTGTTTAGGATCTTTAAATCCAGAATTGGTCTGAAAGTTCCCTCTTTTTTGGGAACTACAAACAGATTTGAGTAAAAACTCATTCCTTGTTCCACGGTTGGAACTGGGTGTATCACTCCCATTTTTAACAGGTCTTCTACACAATGTAAGAATGCCTGTCTCTTTATTTGGTTTGAAGGTAAGTGAGACATGTGGAACCTTCCCCTTGGGGGTAGTTCCTTGAATTCCAGAAGATAACCCTGAGAAAACTATTTCTAGTGCCCAGGGGTCCTGAACATCTCTTGCCCAAGCCTGAGCAAAGAGAGAGAGTCTGCCCCCTACTAGATCCGGTCCCGGATCGGGGGCTACTCCTTCATGCTGTTTTGGTAGCAGCAGCAGGCTTCTTGGCCTGCTTACCCTTGTTCCAGCCTTGCATCGGTTTCCAAGCTGGTTTGGTTTGTGAAGCATTACCCTCTTGTCTAGAGGCTGCAGAGTGGGAGGCCGGTCCGTTCCTGAAATTGCGAAAGGAACGAAAATTAGACTTATTCTTGGCCTTGAAAGGCCTATCTTGTGGAAGGGCGTGGCCCTTACCCCCAGTGATGTCTGAGATAATCTCTTTCAATTCTGGCCCAAAAAGGGTTTTACACTTGAAAGGGATATTAAGCAATTTTGTCTTGGAAGATACATCCGCTGACCAAGACTTTAGCCAGAGCGCTCTGCGCGCCACAATTGCAAACCCTGAATTTTTTGCCGCTAATCTTGCTAACTGCAAAGCGGCATCTAAAATAAAGGAATTAGCTAACTTAAGTGCGTGAATTCTGTCCATAACCTCCTCATACGGAGTCTCTCTACTGAGCGACTTTTCTAGTTCCTCGAACCAGAACCACGCTGCTGTAGTGACAGGAATAATGCACGAAATAGGTTGCAGGAGGTAACCTTGCTGTACAAAAATCTTTTTAAGCAAACCCTCCAATTTTTTATCCATAGGATCTTTGAAAGCGCAATTATCCTCGATAGGAATAGTAGTGCGCTTGGCTAGTGTAGAAACTACCCCCTCGACCTTAGGGACTGTCTGCCATAAGTCCTTTCTGGGGTCAACCATAGGAAATATTTTCTTAAATATAGGAGGGGGGACAAAAGGTATGCCGGGCTTCTCCCACTCCTTATTCACTATGTCCGCCACCCGCTTGGTTATAGGAAAAGCGTCGGGGTGCACCGGAACCTCTAGGAACTTGTCCATCTTGCACAATTTTTCTGGAATGACCAGGTTGTCACAATCATCCAGAGTAGATAGCACCTCCTTAAGCAGTGCGCGGAGATGCTCTAATTTAAATTTAAATGTCACAACATCAGGTTCTGCCTGTTGAGAAATTCTACCTGAATCAGAAATTTCCCCATCTGACAAAACCTCCCTCATGGCCACTTCAGATTGGTGTGAGGGTATGACAGAGCAATTATCATCAGCACCCTCCTGCTCTACAGTGTTTAAAACAGAGCAATCACGCTTTCTCTGAAATGCAGGCATTTTGGATAAAATATTTGCTATGGAGTTATCCATTACTGCCGTCAATTGTTGCATAGTAACAAGCATTGGCGCGCTAGAAGTACTAGGGGTCTCTACCGCGGGCAAAACTGGTGTAGACACAGAAGGAGATGATGTAGAACTATGTCTACTCCCTTCATCTGATGAATCATCTTGGGCAACTTTATTATCTGTGGCAGTACTGTCCTTACTTTGTTTGGACGCTATGGCACAATTATCACACAATTTTGAAGGGGGAGACACATTGGCTTCCATACATACAGAACATAGTTTATCTGAAGGCACAGACATGTTAAACAGGCTTAAACTTGTCAATAAAGTACAAAAACCGTTTTAAAACAAAACCGTTACTGTCTCTTTAAATTTTAAACAGGGCACACTTTATTACTGAATATGTGAAAAACTATGAAGGTTTTGTTCAAATTTAACCAAATTTTCACCACAGTGTCTTAAAGCATTCAAAGCATTGCACCCCAAATTTCAGACCTTTAACCCTTAAAATGAGGAAACCGGAGCCGGTTACACTTTTAACCCCTCTACAGTCCCAGCTACAGCCTTTGCTGCGACTTTACCAAACCCAGGGGGGTATACGATACCAAATGAAGCCTTCTAGGAACCTTTTCAACTACTTTCAGACCCACACACATGCAGCTGCATGTCCTGCTCTCAAAAGTAACTGCGCAGTAATGGCGCGAAAATGAGGCTCTGCCTACTGCAGAGAAGGCCCTTCCTGACTGGGAAGGTGTCTAAACCAGTGCCTGACGTAAAAAAAACGTTCCCCAAAGTTTATAAAGTGTGAATTTCAACATAAAGCTGTATAAAATGCCCAAATAAAGCAATCGATCTAGCTCATAAAAGTGTCTACCAGTTTTATAGCCCATATTAAGCCCTTTATTCTGTTGGAGACTAAGAAAATGGCTTACCGGTCCCCATGAGGGGAAATGACAGCCTTCCAGCATTACACAGTCTTGTTAGAAATATGGCTAGTCATACCTTAAGCAGAAAAGTCTGCCAACTGTTTCCCCCAACTGAAGTTATCTCATCTCAACAGTCCTATGTGGAAACAGCAAACGATTTTAGTTACTGCTGCTAAAATCATATTCCTCTCACAAACAGAACTCTTCATCTTTTTCTGTTTCAGAGTAAATAGTACATACCAGCACTATTTTAAAATAACAAACTCTTGATAGTAGAATAAAAAACTACAACTAATCACCACATACTCTTCACCATCTCCGTGGAGATGCTGCTTGTTCAGCGGCAAAGAGAATGACTGGGGTGGGCGGAGCCTAGGAGGGACTATATGGACAGCTTTTGCTGTGCTCTTTGCCATTTCCTGTTGGGGAAGAGAATATTCCCACAAGTCCAGGGTCGGCTCTAAGGGGGGGCATTGGGGGGCAATGCCCCCCCAAATGGAATGCTGTGCCCCCCAGGGCAAAAGAAGTGATTTAAAAAAAAAAAATTTTTTTTTTAACATTTTAAAAGTGGGTCCCAAATGTCGCATCAACCATTTGCGGCCACTAGACCCTGGAGATCCGCCACTGGAGGGCCCAGAAAATCTTATTACTGTCCTCTATTTACAACCAGATAACAAATAAAGTTGCATTTCCCTGCTGGTGCTCTCACAGTTAAACTAGGGCTTGCAATGCCCCTCCTCCTGCTAGCCAACTTACTACAGAGCTGAAGTAAGATGATGACATCATCAGACCTCTGCAGGAAGTGCTGGGAGAAGCTAACAGTCAGTGAGAGGGAAGGCAGAAGTAATTTTGTGAAAACACAGCCGTATAACCAATGTGTGTGTGTGTGAGTAGTATCCCTTCCCTATTGTGCTTTATATCCTGGCAGCCACAGATAAAGAAGCAAATTGGGAATTCCTTGGTTTCCCCACTGCAGGTCACACAAAACAAGTGTGCATTGTGCCTGCTTTATCTGCAGTGATCAGTGTAAAATGTGTGTCAGATTATAGGTGCTCAAATACACACACTTCAAATGTAGCTGTGGGGCAATGAGTGAAATAGCCTTATGTTTATTATTTACATGTTTCAAAACATCTCCTATTTTTCCCCAAGGCTGTTTTATTTTATATATATATATATATATATATATATATATATATATATATATATATATATATATATATATATATATATACACACACACACACAATACACACACTGTGTGTATGTATATATATATATATATATTGTTTGTGTGTATGTATATATATATATATATATGTGTGTATATACATATATACCGTATATACCGTGTGTGTGTGTATATATATATATATATATATACACACTGTGTGTGTGTGTGTGTGTATGTGTATATATATATATATATATATATATATATGTGTGTGTGTGTGTGTGTATATGTGTATATATATATATATATATATATATATATATATATAAAATTTGTGTGTATATACATACTGTATATACTGTGTGTGTGCTGGTAAATATCATTAATAATATCTGTACAAGTAATGTACTGCTTGGCACTCAAACTTATTGTCACGTAAAAGCTTATTTGATCATTAGTAGGGTCATTGGTAGAGCTACACATGCAAACAGTGTCCACTGGCTGTGTCATATGTGGGAGACATTCCTGAGATATGACAAATGTAACCCCTGCACTGCCATAAATCTGGTAAATGTAACTGCTGCTGAACTGCCAGACATCTTATAAATGTAACCCCTATACTCCTTGAGATATGACATATGTAACCGCTGCACTTCCAGAAATATAAACAAATCTAACTCCTGCACAGCCAGAGATCTGATAAATGTAACCCCTGGACTGCCACAGTAGGTCTGCTCTTATTTTGACTCTCATACATGCTTTTTAAATGCGTGCCCCCTCGTGAAAAAAAAATGCCCCCCCATTTCATTCGTTCTGGAGCCGACCCTGCACAAGTTATGGATGACGCCGTGGACCGGACACACCATTGTTGGAGAAAAGATAGTATGAGAACGAAAAAAAATTGATAATAGGAGTAAATTAGAAAGTTGCTTAAAATTGCTGCTCTATCTGAATCACAAAAGAAAAAAATTGGGTTTAGTCTCTCTTTAACTAGGGAGATAATGAAAAGATTTTATATTACAATGTTATGCACATTAAACAATATCTCAGAGGTATTTTCAAAACGATATTCGCATATAGATCTCGAGATATCTATATATATATTCATAAACATATCTCGCTATAGGTAGATATATCTGTCCAAAAATCATCACATATATAGAGAAATATTTATTTATAAATAAATAAATAGAACACATTCCGTTACGAAAACATTCTCGCAATAGGAAATACTCGCATTTTATGTCATGGGCTTTGTGCAACAGATTAGGCTTTTGTTTTGTTTATTTTCTTTTTGTCTTCTCCATTGACTTCTAAGGGGGAATACGTGAACGCACACACAATCTGGCTTTATGGATTACGCAGATTAACGGGCGCGCAAAATAAGTTATTTTGCAACTTTTAATACCTGCGCAACCCCAGACACGAAAAAAACATAAAGAGCTGTGTTTTTCGCAATTTGCGAAAAACAGATTTGCCACACAATTTGTAATCTTGCCCAAAGGAAATAATAGTTACTACTCATACTACTACTCAAATACTCATATAAACACTATCTAATAAAAAAAACATATAAATACTAATAATTGTTTTTTTATAAGGGTTCAAAGGTATATAGTATATGGCCACGTATTTGACTGCAAAGACCTATAACATATATATATATAAGCGTCTAAATAATAATAATATTTAATCATGTGTTTTACTGTGTAGTTAACTGTAAATATTTAATATTCCAATGTTCTTCACATAGGGGAAAATGTTATTTGTATTTTTAAATTGATATTCCTATATATATATTTAATTTCATAACTTACAAAGAACATGCAATTTTAAACAACTTTCCAATTTACTTCTATTATCTAATTTGCTTCATTTTCTTGATATCCTTTGTTGAAAAGCATATATAACTAGGCTCAGTAGCTGCCGATTGGTGGCTGCACATAGATGCCTTGTGTGATTGACTTACCCATGTGCATTGCTATTTCTTCAACAAAGGATATCTGAAGAATGAAGCAACTTAAATAATAGAAGTAAACTGTAATGTTTAAAATTGTATTCTCTATCTGAATCATGAAAGAAAAATATTGGGTTTCATGTCCCTTTAACAAGACCCACTGATTGAATTTTGTACCATGGATTGAATTCAAGGGACAGTAAACACATTCAGACTGTTACGGAGCCCTGCTGGTGTCATGGAAAAATTTAGTCAGTGCTAAAACCCTGCTCATGGTGTAATACTTGCTGGGCCTATGGCTCTTATCTGCCGTCAAAATCTATGTTTCTATGTAAAATATAATGAGCACAGTGTTTTCATGATTTAACTATTTTGTGCGCACGCAACATTAACTGAGGCTATTTCGCTCGCATGATGTAACTGTTTATAACTTTGCCAGCAGATTCCTCTTCTTGTTTGGGCAGCAAATGTGACATAAGCGGTAGGGTCATGTGACCAGTATGCAGTAACGTATTTTTGCGCCACTCGCAACACTCTTGTCACATGACCCGTTAAAAAACATGTCCCCTCCACTCAAAAATCTTGCTCACCTAAGCAGTCTTTCAAAATGATGATGAGAAAGCAGTTATTTTGTATTTTTTATATATATATATATATATATATATATATATATAAATAAATATATATATATATACACACACACACACACAGTATATATATATATATATATATATATATACACACACATGAAGATATATACAGGGAGTGCAGAATTATTAGGCAAGTTTTATTTTTGAGGATTACTTTTATTATTGAACAACAACCATGTTCTCAATGAACCCAAAAAACTAATTAATATCAAAGCTGAATATTTTTGGAAGTAGTTTTTAGTTTGTTTTTAGTTTTAGCTATTTTAGGGGGATATCTGTGTGTGCAGGTGACTATTACTGTGCATAATTATTAGGCAACTTAACAAAAAAATAATATATACCCATTTCAATTATTTATTTTTACCAGTGAAACCAATATAACATCTCAACATTCACAAATATACATTTCTGACATTCAAAAACAAAACAAAAACAAATCAGTGACCAATATAGCCACCTTTCTTTGCAAGGACACTCAAAAGCCTGCCATCCATGGATTCTGTCAGTGTTTTGATCTGTTCACCATCAATATTGCGTGCAGCAGCATCCACAGCCTCCCAGACACTGTTCAGAGAGGTGTACTGTTTTCCCTCCTTGTAAATCTCACATTTGATGATGGACCACAGATTCTCAATGGGGTTCAGATCAGGTGAACAAGGAGGCCATTTCATTAGATTTTCTTCTTTTATACCGTTTCTTGCCAGCCACGCTGTGGAGTACTTGGACGCGTGTGATGGAGCATTGTCCTGCATGAAAATCATGTTTTTCTTGAAGGATGCAGACTTCTTCCTGTACCACTGCTTGAAGAAGGTGTCTTCCAGAAACTGGCAGTAGGACTGGGAGTTGAGCTTGACTCCATCCTCAACCCGAAAAGGCCCCACAAGCTCAACTTTGATGATACCAGCCCAAACCAGTACTCCACCTCCACCTTGCTGGCATCTGAGTCGGACTGGAGCTCTCTGCCCTTTACCAATCCAGCCACGGGCCCATCCATCTGGCCCATCAAGACTCACTCTCATTTCATCAGTCCATAAAACCTTAGAAAAATCAGTCTTGAGATATTTCTTGGCCCAGTCTTGACGTTTCAGCTTGTGTGTCTTGTTCAGTGGTGGTCGTCTTTCAGCCTTTCTTACCTTGGCCATGTCTCTGAGTATTGCACACCTTGTGCTTTTGGGCACTCCAGTGATGTTGCAGCTCTGAAATATGGCCAAACTGGTGGCAAGTGGCATCTTCGCAGCTGCACGCTTGACTTTTCTCAGTTCATGGGCAGTTATTTTGCGCCTTGGTTTTTCCACACGCTTCTTGCAACCCTATTGACTATTTTGAATGAAACGCTTGATTGTTCGATGATCACGCTTCAGAAGCCTTGCAATTTTAAGAGTGCTGCATCCCTCTGCAAGATATCTCACTATTTTTTACTTTTCTGAGCCTGTCAAGTCCTTCTTTTGACCCATTTTGCCAAAGGAAAGGAAGTTGCCTAATAATTATGCACACCTGATATAGGGTGTTGATGTCATTAGACCACACCCCTTCTCATTACAGAGATGCACATCACCTAATATGCTTAATTGGTAGTAGGCTTTCGAGCCTATACAGCTTGGAGTAAGACAACATGCATAAAGAGGATGATGTGGTCAAAATACTCATTTGCCTAATAATTCTGCACTCCCTGTACCTTTAGATATTTTAAATATAAATATAAATATATATATATATATATATACACACACACAGTATATATATATATATATATATATATATATATATATATATATATATATATATATACAGAAAGTTAAGGGAGAGATTAAATATGTCTTGAACAAAACATTAAAGTAAAGTAGTCAATATATGTATATGTGCCTTGCTGGATATTAGCCAGCAAAAAGGCACTGGTGCAAACCCTCTAAAAATAAATACATTCAAAAAGGTAAATAGAAAAGAAATTCAGACTTCTAAATGCATGTCTGACAAATGAGAGGGGATACAGCACTCTTTTACTGAGGTAATTGATTAGCTAGACTATGTACTCAAGCAACCACAAACTTATAGATGGGTTCAGCGAAAACAAATAAGTTTATTTACAGCGAACTGATTAGCACCTGTAAAGTCAACAATTACCTTATACCAATTAATCTCTATACCGCTGCAGCGGGTTACACAAGGATATCCATAAAGATGGTACAGAGCTATTACAATGTGTCACATAGGCATATACATATGTATATAACAAATGCTGAATAGATTGGATTGTGGCAAAGCAAGCATCAAGAAATGACAGCAAGTAGCTGTTGGTAAGTAGCCAAATGTTCCATGGTATATGAATAAGTAGAGATAAAATTGAAAAGATTCAAGCTGTCTCTGCAAGGATGTTTGGAACCTCCGCTGTGTTTCCACACGGCACCAAGTGTTCTACGCTCTATTCCAGAGCAGTTTAAAACCACACAACTAGGAAACGAGGTGAAAACGTCCTCAAATATCCAGGAGGGTGAAGATGAACTTCTGTGGTTTATGTCAAAGGCAGGTTGTTCAACATTTACTGGAAAACAAGGTGAATGCGTCCTCTAATATCCATGTAAAGGCCTTCCAAAAAGGTAAATAGATTGTTGAATAGTTGCTTAGCGGGTGTAGAGTTCATAAGATAGCAGGGTGGCAAGTTAGATACCGCCTGTAGATTTTTTACTACAGCGGCTCATGGCGATATATATTCCCGGCTTATCAGCCACTTCTCCTCTCAAAATAGGCCGTGTCCCCTTGCTTCGTGGGTGACCAACAGAGAACTGGTAGAAGATATTTCAAAGTATCGCCAAACAAACGCCAAAACACAGCTGCTGAATTTCAAAGTCTCAGTCGGCGTGCGTTTTGCCCCATAATGCTGAGCGAAAGCTAGGGCCTCGTCAGGACTGTCCATAGGTTGCATTACCGCCCTCTTTATTGGATTCAACTATTTGTGGATGTGACAAAACTTTTGATAGCCCAAATGATTCCTCATTGGATAGAAGAGATTCAAACCTATTAAGTTGAATAATTCTACAAAGTAACAGCCAATTCTCTCTCACTTTTATAGTAGTGCCATTGGGTTGTTTTTGTAGCTAATCAATTACCCCAGTAAAAGAGTGCTATATTCCCTCTCATTTGTCAGACATGCATTTAGAAGTCTGAATTTCTTTTCTATTTACCTTTATGAATTTATATATATATATATATATATATATATATATATATATATATATATATATATATATATAACAAAGGAAAAAAGAACTCCCACACAGCTTAAAAGTCAGTGTTGATTGAGCAACACCCCGTATCAGTTATTGAAGGCTGAGTTAAGACACTAAGTTCAGAGCACCTTAGTCAAATATTTGTTGAAAATTTATTGAATACACATTAAAAAGTCCAAACAGAAATTGAGTATAAACACACTCACTCACAGATAGCTGAAAGACAAGGATAGCGGTGAAATCATCTGACGCGTTTCACGTCGGTTGGCGCTTTCTCAAAAAAATTGTCAAAAAATTGACTTCACCGCTATCCTTGTCAATCAACACTGACTTTTAAGCTGTGTGGGAGTTCTTTTTTCCTTTGTTACATTTATTTACAGCGGACAGCCCGAGCTGGGTTTCTTCACGTTGAGTGCTGGATCCCTGGATGTGCAGCCCGCCTCTTGCGCTGTATGGACGACGGCGTCTAGGCTCCCCAGCTAAGTACCTTTCATATAGCCATATTTTACCTTGCATGCATGTGTTTTTATATATATATATATATATAGATAGATAGATAGATAGATAGATAGATAGATATTCACATACAGATATATAGCTTTAGATATTATAAATATATATATATACAGGGAGTGCAGAATTATTAGGCAAATGAGTATTTTGACCACATCATCCTCTTTATGCATGTTGTCTTACTCCAAGCTGTATATGCTCGAAAGCCTACTACCAATTAAGCATATTAGGTGATGTGCATCTCTGTAATGAGAAGGGGTGTGGTCTAATGACATCAACACCCTATATCAGGTGTGCATAATTATTAGGAAACTTCCTTTCCTTTGGCAAAATGGGTCAAAAGAAGGACTTGACAGGCTCAGAAAATTCAAAAATAGTGAGATATCTTGCAGAGGGATGCAGCACTCTTAAAATTGCAAAGCTTCTGAAGCGTGATCATCGAACAATCAAGCGTTTCATTCAAAATAGTCAACAGGGTCGCAAGAAGCGTGTGGAAAAACCAAGGCGCAAAATAACTGCCCATGAACTGAGAAAAGTCAAGCGTGCAGCTGCCATGATGCCACTTGCCACCAGTTTGGCCATATTTCAGAGCTGCAACATCACTGGAGTGCCCAAAAGCACAAGGTGTGCAATACTCAGAGACATGGCCAAGGTAAGAAAGGCTGAAAGACGACCACCACTGAACAAGACACACAAGCTGAAACGTCAAGACTGGGCCAAGAAATATCTCAAGACTGATTTTCCTAAGGTTTTATGGACTGATGAAATGAGAGTGAGTCTTGATGGGCCAGATGGATGGGCCCGTGGCTGGATTTGTAAAGGGCAGAGAGCTCCAGTCCGACTCAGATGCCAGCAAGGTGGAGGTGGAGTACTGGTTTGGGCTGGTATCATCAAAGATGAGCTTGTGGGGCCTTTTCGGGTTGAGGATGGAGTCAAGCTCAACTCCCAGTCCTACTGCCAGTTTCTGGAAGACACCTTCTTCAAGCAGTGGTACAGGAAGAAGTCTGCATCCTTCAAGAAAAACATGATTTTCATGCAGGACAATGCTCCATCACACGCGTCCAAGTACTCCACAGCGTAGCTGGCAAGAAAGGGTATAAAGGAAGAAAATCTAATGACATGGCCTCCTTGTTCACCTGATCTGAACCCAATTGAGAACCTGTGGTCCATCATCAAATGTGAGATTTACAAGGAGGGAAAACAGTACACCTCTCTGAACAGTGTCTGGGAGGCTGTGGTTGCTGCTGCACGCAATGTTGATGGTGAACAGATCAAAACACTGACAGAATCCATGGATGGCAGGCTTTTGAGTGTCCTTGCAAAGAAAGGTGGCTATATTGGTCACTGATTTGTTTTTGTTTTGTTTTTGAATGTCAGAAATGTATATTTGTGAATGTTGAGATGTTATATTGGTTTCACTGGTAAAAATAAATAATTGAAATGGGTATATATTTGTTTTTTGTTAAGTTGCCTAATAATAATGCACAGTAATAGTCACCTGCACACACAGATATCCCCCTAAAATAGCTATAACTAAAAACAAACTAAAAACTACTTCCAAAACTATTCAGCTTTGATATTAATGAGTTTTTTGGGTTCATTGAGAACATGGTTGTTGTTCAATAATAAAATTAATCCTCAAAAATACAACTTGCCTAATAATTCTGCACTCCCTGTACACACACACATTTAACCCCTTTGTTGCTAAGCCTTTTTTGCACCCCTGTGCTACATTGATTTTGAGCTTTTTTTACTGCTTACATTTAAACACTATTTTAAGTCATATTTCAGTGAGTGACCCACATAAATTATGTATCATTTATTTTAGCAGAACCAGCAGATTGAGAATATACACCTGTTACTGTATATTTATAATTCATTGCAGATGAGAAGTCTGCAACAAAAATGCTAAAAAAACACAACTATATTTTTGTTATAATTTTAGTTAATAAAATTGGAAAAAGCCTTGTGACCATGGTTTACACTGTGATCACCTGACTAAAGGCTAGATTACAAGTGGCGCACTAAGTATAGCGTGCGATAAGGGGTATTTCACGGCTCTTCTATGGATTATTTAGAATATTTTACAGTATGTTTAATAATTTTTATTGTATATTTTATATGTAATATTTCAATAACATACCTTAAGGTTACTAAGTTTTCATGTGTGCTAACCCGACCGTGTTAAAATCTAAATCGTGAAACACAATATGCAAACACGTATATTCTTCATATAGAAAATAATGTACTTTTATTATTAAACATATATTTCTTTATATATCTGATAAGGTTAATCTAAAATACATATCTATACCTATATATATATATATATATATATATATAAATAGATATGTAGATATAGGTATGTACACATATATATAAATTGTATTTAAGAATAACAAAACATATTCTGCTATGTGAAGAACATTGGAATGTGAAATATTCATATTTCATGTCAGGTTTAGCACTCTTGAATTTATGCAGTCGGGTTAGTATAAAAGACTTCATGCTGAAAGTTCCTTTATTTGCCTGCAGCTTAGGCCGCCCAAGGCAGAACACTATTTTATTAATGAGACGGTTAGCCAATAGAGTGCTAGCAATACAGCATAATGCCGATTGGCCCACATGGCTATTGACTAAGAGGTGGAAACATCACCTCATTCAAAAAATAGCGTTCTGCCGTGGGCGGCCTCAGGCGTTCAGCGCAGCATAAGCTGCAGGCAAATAAAGGAACATACAGCATGAAGTTTTTTATTCTTCATGACTGAAAGTTGCCTTTATTTGTAGCACTGGTACATTCTAGTGTTTCCAAAATGCTAGGATTTACCATCACTTTAACACTGCTATATTCCATACATTGGTCGCACACTCTAGTGACCCAATTATAACTGTCTCTGATTGGCCTCTGCAAAGAAGGAAACCTAAGTTACATTTATTTTTCAACAACTAATATAGGTTGATTTAAATCTTTTCAAAACTTTCAATCAATATATAATTTGGCTCATATTTTTTTTTCCAAAATGATTAAAAATGTTCGTAGATAAAACCAGCCGAAGTTAACAACTCCCATAATACTTTTTCTCCATTTTTCCACAAAGGCAATGTTAACGGTCAAAAATGTCAGCTGATCACCAAAAACCTAAATGGGTTAATGGAGCCTATGGGTCCCATTTATGGACGAGGTTTGGTCTCAAGCAACTGCTTGTGCAGCGGTGCCCCCTGCTCACAACCAATTGCGCTAGAGCAAGGCTTGAAGTTGTCAATCATTTGGATTGGATCAGGATGATTTAACTCCATGAACCTTGAGGTCTTCATAAATGGAGCCCCATGACTGTGTTTTGCTATCGGATAGAGTGGTGTTTTCGGTAAATGTTAAACAATCGGAATTCCATTTGTGTATGAGCATGATGGTATACTGTTTGCCCAATTATGTTTTTAAACGTTTATTATGTTAAAAAACGTATACATTTAAAAAAAAAATTTAACATTGATTGAGAAAACCATTTTTTTTCCAATTTGGCGAGAATTTCATCTAAAATCAAGAAAAGCACTGTGGGAAATGTATTTCCATAAGAAGAAAGTGGCTGCAACGGATCTAATCTTCTATAACAGATGTTTACCAGTTCTCATGCTGTAAATTATTGAAACTGCTAAATTATGGGATTTAAAATACTGGCAAAGCTTTCAAACTGCAGTGTACAAAAATAGGTCTGTCTTTGCCTAATGGCTTCTACTGCAAGAAGATGGCAACATGAGGTTCTAGATATTGTAAATCACAATTATGGAACACAAGATTTCTGAAACTTCTGTTTTCTATAAAAATCTGTCTAAATGATAGTTGCTAATAAATATGACTGAATAGCAAACAGTTAAATCACAAAGACAAGATTTCCAAAATCCTATTTAAGAAGATGATATAACTAACTTGCAACCATGAAAAAAAAGCTGTGTGTAGAGATATGCATTTGGGCTTCGGGTGAATCCAAATGTGTCTGAATTTTGCTGATTCCTCTAGTCATGTGATATATGAACAGCTAAATACATTACTAGACAAAAAAACTAATGATTGCTTTGAGGAAATTGATTTGTTCATGCTGTTTGACACCAAAAAAGGTGCATGAATGGAGTGGGGGGTGAGTTAGATTGTTTGGTTAATAAGCTCCTTTGTCTGTAACGATGTACAGGGGATCTTTCCTTTGTCCATCGTCTCCTCTCTAATCCTGCTATAGTATTACTAAAGGACCAGTAAATGCAGAACATTTGGATAAACAACAATTGCAGGATAAAAAGATAATGCAACAACAATTAGTCTGAACTTCAAATGAGTAGTAGATTTTTTTTCTGACAAATTTCAAAGTTATGTCTGTTTGCACTCCACCAGTATCATGTGACAGCCATCAGCCAATCACAAATGTATATACGTATTTTCTGTGAATTCTTGCACATGCTCAGTAGGACCTGGTGACTAAAATAGTGTAAATATAAAGTAAATTGGAAAGTTGTTTAAAATTGCTGCTCTATCTGAATCATTACATTTTGATTTTGACTTGACACTAAGGGGTCTATTTAACAAGGGCTGAATGGCTCCTGTTCCTCTTGTTTCCGCGAGAGCCTACAGGCTCGCTGGAAACAGGAGTTAAGAAGCAGCGGTCTCCTTAACTCATACGCCGCATCTGAGGCGGCGTATAGCAATCCGCCCGATCATGTGCAATCGGGCTGATTGACACCCCCTGCTAGCGGCCAATCGGCTGCGAATCTGCAGAGGGTGGCATTGGCTCAGCAGTTCACAAGAACTGCTGAAGCAATGATAAATGCCGACAGCGTATGCTGTCAGCATTTATCGATGTGCGGGCGGACATGGTTCGCTATAGTGGATCGTGTCCGCCCGCACAATGATAAATGGACCCCTTTATGCTGGATTTTAGTCATACAGGAGTTGCTCTTTTAACATTAAAAGATAGGTACCATTCTTTTAATTTTTCAAATTCTATAATGTAAAATTTTTGTTAATAATAATTGTCTATTAGCTGTTCCCATTGGAAATAACGTAATAAATCTGAATCCAATATTTGTCTTAACCAATGTATGGTTGAAATTCCTCTGAACCAAAGTTTGACAAAAATCTGAAATAAATCTTTTTGATGAAATATTTTTTTTGCCCATACACTAATCTAGTTGTAAGAACAGGATTGCTAAACACCATTTCTAGATGTTGTGGTCAGGATTTTCGTTTTGCTACGTTTCCTACAGATCTCGTTACCTGTATGAGATATTATGTATATGCCTATTAAATACATATATATGAATATACAGTATGTAAGTTTTTATCTCACCTACTACCGGCAGACTATATAGATAAATATACGTTTAATAAATCTAGACCATATATTCGTATATACATCTAAAATAGAGTCTGTGGCCATTTCAGAGTATATTGAACATGCACAATATAATATAATTATTCTAGATTATCTTGGAATACTCACAAAAATGCCAAAAAGCCAGTTTTGCACATTAGCAATGTCATTTGGTTGTTTGAATTTGATGCGTACCTTTGTTATCGATATTGAGTCTCTTTGGCCGATTTATTAAGCCCTGTATGCATCTGTTTCTGTGCAAGCCTTTAATTGTAGGCAATGTTTAATAGTTTAATATTTGCATTATGGAAAAAAAAACTTAGGCCCAGATTACGAGTTTTGCTTTAGAGGCTATGCGGTGCTAACGAGCAGTTTTGTCTCACCGCTCACTTCCCTGCAGCGCTGGTATTACGGGTTTTTACAAATCTGTCGTTAAAAGACAAGAAGTGAGCATTGAGCAAAATTCTGCTCCTTACCACACTCCAACACTCCAATACCAACGCTGCTTAAGTCAGCGGTGAGCTGGTCGTACATGCTCGTGCACGATTTCCCCATAGGTATCAATGGGGAGAGCCGGCTGAAAAAAAAATCTTATACTTATTAACCCCTAATCTGCCGCCCCCGACATCGCCGACAGCTAAATTATAATTATTAACCCCTAATCTGCCGCTCCGGACACCGCCGCCACCTACATTACAGGGAGTGCAGAATTATTAGGCAAATTAGTATTTTGACCACATCATCCTCTTTATGCATGTTGTCTTACTCCAATCTGTATAGGCTCGAAAGCCTACTACCAATTAAGCATATTAGGTGATGTGCATCTCTGTAATGAGAAGGGGTGTGGTCTAATGACATCAACACCCTATATCAGGTGTGCATAATTATTAGGCAACTTCCTTTCCTTTGGCAAAATGGGTCAAAAGAAGGACTTGACAGGCTCAGAAAAGTCAAAAATAGTGAGATATCTTGCAGAGGTATGCAGCACTCTTAAAATTGCAAAGCTTCTGAAGCGTGATCATCGAACAATCAAGCGTTTCATTCAAAATAGTCAACAGGGTCGCAAGAAGCGTGTGGAAAAACCAAGGCACAAAATAACTGCCCATGAACTGAGAAAAGTCAAGCGTGCAGCTGCCAAGATGCCACTTGCCACCAGTTTGGCCATATTTCAGAGCTGCAACATCACTGGAGTGCCCAAAAGCACAAGGTGTGCAATACTCAGAGACATGGCCAAGGTAAGAAAGGCTGAAAGACGACCACCACTGAACAAGACACACAAGTTGAAACGTCAAGACTGGGCCAAGAAATATCTCAAGACTGATTTTTCTAAGGTTTTATGGACTGATGAAATGAGAGTGAGTCTTGATGGGCCAGATGGATGGGCCCGTGGCTGGATTGGTAAAGGGCAGAGAGCTCCAGTCTGACTCAGACTCCAGCAAGGTGGAGGTGGAGTACTGGTTTGGGCTGGTATCATCAAAGATGAGCTTGTGGGGCCTTTTCGGGTTGAGGATGGAGTCAAGCTCAACTCCCAGTCCTACTGCCAGTTTCTGGAAGACACCTTCTTCAAGCAGTGGTACAGGAAGAAGTTTGCATCCTTCAAGAAAAACATGATTTTCATGCAGGACAATGCTCCATCACACGCGTCCAAGTACTCCACAGCGTGGCTGGCAAGAAAGGGTATAAAAGAAGAAAATCTAATGACATGGCCTCCTTGTTCACCTAATCTGAACCCCATTGAGAACCTGTGGTCCATCATCAAATGTGAGATTTACAAGGAGGGAAAACAGTACACCTCTCTGAACAGTGTCTGGGAGGCTGTGGTTGCTGCTGCACGCAATGTTGATGGTGAACAGATCAAAACACTGACAGAATCCATGGATGGCAGGCTTTTGAGTGTCCTTGCAAAGAAAGGTGGCTATATTGGTCACTGATTTGTTTTTGTTTTGTTTTTGAATGTCAGAAATGTATATTTGTGAATGTTGAGATGTTGTATTGGTTTCACTGGTAAAAATAAATAATTGAAATGGGTATATATTTGTTTTTTGTTAAGTTGCCTAATAATTATGCACAGTAATAGTCACCTGCACACACAGATATCCCCCTAAAATAGCTATAACTAAAAACAAACTAAAAACTACTTCCAAAACTATTCAGCTTTGATATTAATGAGTTTTTTGTGTTCATTGAGAACATGGTTGTTGTTCAATAATAACATTAATCCTCAAAAATACAACTTGCCTAATAATTCTGCACTCCCTGTATACTTATGAACCCCTAATCTGCTGCCCCCAACATCGCCGAACCCTACATTATATTTATTATCCCCTACTCTACCGCCCCCAATGTCGCCGCCACCTACCTACACTTATTAACCCCTAATCTTCCGCCCCAACGTCGCCGTCACTATAATAAACATATTAACCCCTAAACCGCCGCACTCCTGCCTCGCAAACATTAGTTAAATATTATTAACCCCTAATCTGCCGGTCCTAACATCGATGCCACCTACCTACATTTATTAACCCCTAATCTGCTGCCCCCAACGTCGCCGCCACTATATTAAAGTTATTAACCCCTAAACCTAAGTCTAACCCTAAACCTAACACCCCCTAACTTAAATATAATTTAAATAAATTGAAATAAATATTCCTATCATTAACTAAATTATTCCTATTTAAAACTTAATACTTACCTGTAAAATAAACCTTAAGCTAGCTACACTATAACTAATAGTTACATTGTAGCTATCTTTGGATTTATTTTTATTTTACAGGCAAGTTTGTATTTATTTTAACTAGGTAGAATAGTTATTAAATAGTTATTAACTATTTAATAACTACCTAGTTAAAATAAAGACAAATTTACCTGTAAAATAAAACCTAACCTAAGATACAATAACACCTAACACTACACTATAATTAAATAAATTAAATACAATTACCTACATTAAATTAAATTAGCTAAAGTACAAAACCCCCCACTAAATTGCAGAAAATAATAAACAAATTACAGAAAGCCCCCCCCCCAAAAAAAAAAAAAAAAAAAACCTAGCCTAAACTAAACTACCAATAGCCCTGATCGGAACAGCCAATAGAATACGAGCTCAATCTGATTGGCTGATCCAATCAGCCAATCGGATTGAACTTGAATCTGATTGGCTGATTCAATCAGCCACTCAGATTTTTCCTACCTTAATTCCGATTGGCTGATAGAATCCTATCAGCCAATCGTAATTCGAGAGACGCCATCTTGGATGACGTCACTTAAAGGAACCTTCATTCGTCGGGAGTCGCCGGAAGAAGAGGATGGATCCGCGTCGGCTGCTTCAAGATGGTCCCGCTCCGCGCCGGATGGATGAAGATAGAAGACGCTGCCTGGATGAACATGTCTACCGGTCCGGATGTCCTCTTCTTGCCGGATAGGATGAAGACTTCGGACCCTCTTCTGGACGGATCGGTGATACCCGGCGTGGTGAAGATAAGGTAGGGAGATCTTCAGGGGCTTAGTGTTAGGTTTTTTAAGGGGTGTTTGTGTTAGATTAGGGGTATGTGGGTGGTGGGTTGTAATGTTGGGGGGGGGGTATTGTATGTTTATTTAAATGCAAAAGAGCTGTTTTCTTTGGGGCATGCCCCGCAAAAGGCCATTTTAAGGGCTGGTAAGGTAAAAGAGCTGTTAACTTTTTATTTTAGAATAGGGTAGGGCATTTTTTTATTTTGGGGGGCTTTGTTATTTTTTTAGGGGGCTTAGAGTAGGTGTAATTAGTTTAAAATTCTGGTAATCTTTTTTTATTTTTTGTAATTTAGTGTTTGTTTGTTTTTGTAATTTAGTTTAGTTGATTTAATTGTAGATAATTGTAGGTAGTTTAGTTAATTAATTTATTGATAGTGTACAGTTAGGTTTAATTGTAACTTAGGTTAGGATTTATTTTACAGGTAATTTTGTAATTATTTTAACTAGTTAGCTATTAAATAGTTATTAACTATTTAATAGCTATTGTACCTAGCTAAAATAAATACAAAGTTGCCTGTAAAATAAATATAAATGCTAAAATAGCTACAATATAATTATTCATTATATTGTAGCTATATTAGGGTTTATTTTACAGGTAAGTATTTAGCTTTAAATAGGATTAATTTATTTAATAAGAGTTAATTTATTTAAAAATTATATTTAACTTAGGGGGGTGTTAGTGTTAGGGTTAGACTTAGCTTTAGGGGTTAATACATTTATTATAGTGGCGGCGAGGTCCGGTTGGCAGATTAGGGGTTAATACGTGTAGGTAGGTAGCGGCGACGTTTGGGGGGGCAGATTAGGGGGGTAATAAATATAATATAGGGGTCGGCAATGTTAGGGGCAGCAGATTAGGGGTACATAGGGATAATGTAGGTTGCGGCGGTGTGCGCGTCGGCAGATTAGGGGTTACATTTTTTTATTAGAGTGGCGGCGATGTGGGGGGACCTCGGTTTAGGGGTACATAGGTAGTTTATGGGTGTTAGTGTACTTTAGAGCACAGTAGTTAGGAGCTTTATAAACCGGCGTTAGCCCATAAAGCTCTTAACTCCTGACTTTTTTCTGCGGCTGGAGTTTTGACGTTAGAGTTTCTAACGCTCACTTCAGCCAAGACTCTAAATACCAGCGTCAGAAAGATCCCATTGAAAAGATAGGATACGCAATTGACGTAAGGGGATCTGCGGTATGGAAAAGTCATGGCTGGAAAGTGAGCGTTAGACCCTTTCCTGACTGACTCTAAATACCAGCGGGTGGCCAAAACCAGCGTTAGGACCCCCTAACGCTGGTTTGGACGGCTAACGCAGAACTCTAAATCTAGGCGTTAGTTTTAAATAGGAATAATTTAGTTAATGATAGGAATTTTTAGTTAGATTTCTTTTAATTATATTTAAGTTAGGGGGTGTTAGGGTTAGGGTTAGACTAGGGGTTAATAACTTTAATATAGTGGCGGCAACGTTGGGGGCAGCAGATTAGGGGTTAATAAATGGAGGTAGGTGGCGGCGATGTTAGGGACGGCAGATTAGGGGTTAATAATATTTAACTAGTGTTTGCGAGGCAGGAGTGAGGCGGTTTAGGGGTTAATATATTTATTATAGTGGCGGTGATGTCCGGTTCGGCAGATTAGGGGTTAAAAATTTTCTTTTAGTGTTTGCGATGTGGGAGGTCCTTGGTTTAGGGGTTAATAGGTAGTTTATGGGTGTTAGCGCACTTTTTAGCACTTTAGTTAAGAGTTTTATGCTACGGCATTGTAGTGTAAAACTCTTAACTACTGACTTTAATATGCGGTACCAGTCTTGACAGGAGAGGGTGTACCGCTCACTTTTGTCAGACTCGTAATACTGGCGCTATGCAAGTCCCATTGAAAAAAGAGGATACGCAATTTACGTAAGTGGATTTCCGGTATTTCCAAGTCTGGCCAAAAAAAGTGAGCGGTACACCTGCACCTGCAAGACTCGTAATACCAGCGGGCGTTAAAAAGCAGTGTTAAGACCGGCTAACGCTGCTTTTTAAGCCTAACGCAAAACTCGTAATCTAGCCGTTATTTTTTAATATACAAAACTTTATAATTAGTGAAAATCTGATACACTTAAAGGCATACGAAACCCCAATTTTTTTTTTCATGATTCAAATAGAACATGCAATTTTAAACAACTTTCTAATTTACTTATATTATACATTTTTCTTTGTTCGCTTTGTATCTTTAGTTGAAAAGCAGGGACATATTAGAAGCCGGCCCATATCTGGAACACTATATGGCAGCAGCTTTTATCCATTTGGAAGAGCAATATATGGCAGCACTATTTCCTACCATGAAGTGCTCCAAATGCCTACCTAGGTATTTCTTCAACACAGAATCTTATGGGGAACAAAGCAAATCTGATAATACAAGTAAATTGGATTTTTAAAAAACAAAAACAAAACTCTAAGCTCTGTCTGATTTACAAAAGAAAATGTTTGGGTTTCATATCCATTTAAAGGGACATTGTACACTAGATTTTTCTTTGCCTAGATGTTTTGTTGATCCATTTATATAGCCCATCTGGGATTGTGTTTTTGTAACAATGTACAGTTTTTGCTTATTTGTAAATAACATTGTGCTGATTTTCAGACTCCTAACCAAGCCCCACAGTTTTAGATGTATACTGATGTATACAGACTTCAGACTGCTTCTGTTTGTATAATGGGTCTTTTCATATGTAGGGGACGGGGGAGGTTCTGCTATCAGCCCCTTTCAGTGGGTGTCCTAAGCTTCTAATTAAGAGTGTTAAATTGGGAGCTTCTAAGTAAGTTTTTAAAAGGTTTTATACTGGATTTGTATATCAGTATCTGTAATTGGCGTATACTGCCCCTTTAAGGCAAAATGTATAATTCTGCAAATGGACAAGATTCACATGTTGTGAACCTGTCCACATTCCTTTGCAAATTGTGTGGCGCATATGATCCCCATATTTACTCGTGCAATGCCGCTCCCCTAGCCTCGTGCAAACAGTTTTGTGAGAGTAGGGCTTCTCCATCACCCAGGTTGAATGAATAAGGGGTGATTTTCATCAGCCAAATCCAAGTTAGTTAGAGCGTTTATGAAGCAGCAGTTTAAACCACTGCTTCATAAATATCAGTTGCAGGTTCAAATAAACAAGCCTGCAACCAATCGAGGCATTCGCCTCAAGATAAATCTTACCCTTAGGGGCCTATTAACAAAGGTCTGTCGGACCTGATCCGACAGTGCGGATCAGGTCCGACAGACCTTTGTTAAATAGGCCCCTAAGGGTAAGATTTATCTTGAGGCGAATGCCTCGATTGGTTGCAGGCTTGTTTATTTGAACCTGCAACTGATATTTATGAAGCAGTGGTTTAAACTGCTGCTTCATAAACGCTCTAACTAACTTGGATTTGGCTGATGAAAATCACCCCTTATTCATTCAACCTGGGTGATGGAGAAGCCCTACTCTCACAAAACTGTTTGCACGAGGCTAGGGGAGCGGCATTGCACGAGTAAATATGGGGATCATATGCGCCACACAATTTGCAAAGGAATGTGGACAGGTTCACAACATGTGAATCTTGTCCATTTGCAGAATTATACATTTTGCCTTAAAGGGGCAGTATACGCCAATTACAGATACTGATATACAAATCCAGTATAAAACCTTTTAAAAACTTACTTAGAAGCTCCCAATTTAACACTCTTAATTAGAAGCTTAGGACACCCACTGAAAGGGGCTGATAGCAGAACCTCCCCCGTCCCCTACATATGAAAAGACCCATTATACAAACAGAAGCAGTCTGAAGTCTGTATACATCAGTATACATCTAAAACTGTGGGGCTTGGTTAGGAGTCTGAAAATCAGCACAATGTTATTTACAAATAAGCAAAACTGTACATTGTTACAAAAACACAATCCCAGATGGGCTATATAAATGGATCAACAAAACATCTAGGCAAAGAAAAATCTAGTGTACAATGTCCCTTTAAATGGATATGAAACCCAAACATTTTCTTTTGTAAATCAGACAGAGCTTAGAGTTTTGTTTTGTTTTTTAAAAATCCAATTTACTTGTATTATCAGATTTGCTTTGTTCCCATAAGATTCTGTGTTGAAGAAATACCTAGGTAGGCATTTGGAGCACTTCATGGTAGGAAATAGTGCTGCCATATATTGCTCTTCCAAATGGATAAAAGCTGCTGCCATATAGTGTTCCAGATATGGGCCGGCTTCTAATATGTCCCTGCTTTTCAACTAAAGATACAAAGCGAACAAAGAAAAATGTATAATATAAGTAAATTAGAAAGTTGTTTAAAATTGCATGTTCTATTTGAATCATGAAAAAAAAAATTGGGGTTTCGTATGCCTTTAAGTGTATCAGATTTTCACTAATTATAAAGTTTTGTATATTAAAAAATAACGGCTAGATTACGAGTTTTGCGTTAGGCTTAAAAAGCAGCGTTAGCCGGTCTTAACACTGCTTTTTAACGCCCGCTGGTATTACGAGTCTTGCAGGTGCAGGTGTACCGCTCACTTTTTTTGGCCAGACTTGGAAATACCGGAAATCCACTTACGTAAATTGCGTATCCTCTTTTTTCAATGGGACTTGCATAGCGCCAGTATTACGAGTCTGACAAAAGTGAGCGGTACACCCTCTCCTGTCAAGACTGGTACCGCATATTAAAGTCAGTAGTTAAGAGTTTTACACTACAATGCCGTAGCATAAAACTCTTAACTAAAGTGCTAAAAAGTGCGCTAACACCCATAAACTACCTATTAACCCCTAAACCAAGGACCTCCCACATCGCAAACACTAAAAGAAAATTTTTAACCCCTAATCTGCCGAACCGGACATCACCGCCACTATAATAAATATATTAACCCCTAAACCGCCTCACTCCTGCCTCGCAAACACTAGTTAAATATTATTAACCCCTAATCTGCCGTCCCTAACATCGCCGCCACCTACCTCCATTTATTAACCCCTAATCTGCTGCCCCCAACGTTGCCGCCACTATATTAAAGTTATTAACCCCTAGTCTAACCCTAACCCTAACACCCCCTAACTTAAATATAATTAAAAGAAATCTAACTAAAAATTCCTATCATTAACTAAATTATTCCTATTTAAAACTAACGCCTAGATTTAGAGTTCTGCGTTAGCCGTCCAAACCAGCGTTAGGGGGTCCTAACGCTGGTTTTGGCCACCCGCTGGTATTTAGAGTCAGTCAGGAAAGGGTCTAACGCTCACTTTCCAGCCATGACTTTTCCATACCGCAGATCCCCTTACGTCAATTGCGTATCCTATCTTTTCAATGGGATCTTTCTGACGCTGGTATTTAGAGTCTTGGCTGAAGTGAGCGTTAGAACTCTAACGTCAAAACTCCAGCCGCAGAAAAAAGTCAGGAGTTAAGAGCTTTATGGGCTAACGCCGGTTTATAAAGCTCCTAACTACTGTGCTCTAAAGTACACTAACACCCATAAACTACCTATGTACCCCTAAACCGAGGTCCCCCCACATCGCCGCCACTCTAATAAAAAAATGTAACCCCTAATCTGCCGACCGCACACCGCCGCAACCTACATTATCCCTATGTACCCCTAATCTGCTGCCCCTAACATTGCCGACCCCTATATTATATTTATTACCCCCTAATCTGCCCCCCCAAACGTCGCCGCTACCTACCTACACGTATTAACCCCTAATCTGCCAACCGGACCTCGCCGCCACTATAATAAATGTATTAACCCCTAAAGCTAAGTCTAACCCTAACACTAACACCCCCCTAAGTTAAATATAATTTTTAAATAAATTAACTCTTATTAAATAAATTAATCCTATTTAAAGCTAAATACTTACCTGTAAAATAAACCCTAATATAGCTACAATATAATGAATAATTATATTGTAGCTATTTTAGCATTTATATTTATTTTACAGGCAACTTTGTATTTATTTTAGCTAGGTACAATAGCTATTAAATAGTTAATAACTATTTAATAGCTAACTAGTTAAAATAATTACAAAATTACCTGTAAAATAAATCCTAACCTAAGTTACAATTAAACCTAACTGTACACTATCAATAAATTAATTAACTAAACTACCTACAATTATCTACAATTAAATCAACTAAACTAAATTACAAAAACAAACAAACACTAAATTACAAAAAATAAAAAAAGATTACCAGAATTTTAAACTAATTACACCTACTCTAAGCCCCCTAAAAAAATAACAAAGCCCCCCAAAATAAAAAAATGCCCTACCCTATTCTAAAATAAAAAGTTAACAGCTCTTTTACCTTACCAGCCCTTAAAATGGCCTTTTGCGGGGCATGCCCCAAAGAAAACAGCTCTTTTGCATTTAAATAAACATACAATACCCCCCCCCAACATTACAACCCACCACCCACATACCCCTAATCTAACACAAACACCCCTTAAAAAACCTAACACTAAGCCCCTGAAGATCTCCCTACCTTATCTTCACCACGCCGGGTATCACCGATCCGTCCAGAAGAGGGTCCGAAGTCTTCATCCTATCCGGCAAGAAGAGGACATCCGGACCGGTAGACATGTTCATCCAGGCAGCGTCTTCTATCTTCATCCATCCGGCGCGGAGCGGGACCATCTTGAAGCAGCCGACGCGGATCCATCCTCTTCTTCCGGCGACTCCCGACGAATGAAGGTTCCTTTAAGTGACGTCATCCAAGATGGCGTCTCTCGAATTACGATTGGCTGATAGGATTCTATCAGCCAATCGGAATTAAGGTAGGAAAAATCTGATTGGCTGATTGAATCAGCCAATCAGATTCAAGTTCAATCCGATTGGCTGATTGGATCAGCCAATCAGATTGAGCTCGTATTCTATTGGCTGTTCCGATCAGGGCTATTGGTAGTTTAGTTTAGGCTAGGTTTTTTTTTTTTTTTTTTTGGGGGGGGGGGCTTTCTGTAATTTGTTTATTATTTTCTGCAATTTAGTGGGGGGTTTTGTACTTTAGCTAATTTAATTTAATGTAGGTAATTGTATTTAATTTATTTAATTATAGTGTAGTGTTAGGTGTTATTGTATCTTAGGTTAGGTTTTATTTTACAGGTAAATTTGTCTTTATTTTAACTAGGTAGTTATTAAATAGTTAATAACTATTTAATAACTATTCTACCTAGTTAAAATAAATACAAACTTGCCTGTAAAATAAAAATAAATCCAAAGATAGCTACAATGTAACTATTAGTTATAGTGTAGCTAGCTTAAGGTTTATTTTACAGGTAAGTATTAAGTTTTAAATAGGAATAATTTAGTTAATGATAGGAATATTTATTTCAATTTATTTAAATTATATTTAAGTTAGGGGGTGTTAGGTTTAGGGTTAGACTTAGGTTTAGGGGTTAATAACTTTAATATAGTGGCGGCGACGTTGGGGGCAGCAGATTAGGGGTTAATAAATGTAGGTAGGTGGCATCGATGTTAGGACCGGCAGATTAGGGGTTAATAATATTTAACTAATGTTTGCGAGGCAGGAGTGCGGCGGTTTAGGGGTTAATATGTTTATTATAGTGACGGCGACGTTGGGGGCGGAAGATTAGGGGTTAATAAGTGTAGGTAGGTGGCGGCGACATTGGGGGCGGTAGAGTAGGGGATAATAAATATAATGTAGGGTTCGGCGATGTTGGGGGCAGCAGATTAGGGGTTCATAAGTATACAGGGAGTGCAGAATTATTAGGCAAGTTGTATTTTTGAGGATTAATGTTATTATTGAACAACAACCATGTTCTCAATGAACACAAAAAACTCATTAATATCAAAGCTGAATAGTTTTGGAAGTAGTTTTTAGTTTGTTTTTAGTTATAGCTATTTTAGGGGGATATCTGTGTGTGCAGGTGACTATTACTGTGCATAATTATTAGGCAACTTAACAAAAAACAAATATATACCCATTTCAATTATTTATTTTTACCAGTGAAACCAATACAACATCTCAACATTCACAAATATACATTTCTGACATTCAAAAACAAAACAAAAACAAATCAGTGACCAATATAGCCACCTTTCTTTGCAAGGACACTCAAAAGCCTGCCATCCATGGATTCTGTCAGTGTTTTGATCTGTTCACCATCAACATTGCGTGCAGCAGCAACCACAGCCTCCCAGACACTGTTCAGAGAGGTGTACTGTTTTCCCTCCTTGTAAATCTCACATTTGATGATGGACCACAGGTTCTCAATGGGGTTCAGATTAGGTGAACAAGGAGGCCATGTCATTAGATTTTCTTCTTTTATACCCTTTCTTGCCAGCCACGCTGTGGAGTACTTGGACGCGTGTGATGGAGCATTGTCCTGCATGAAAATCATGTTTTTCTTGAAGGATGCAAACTTCTTCCTGTACCACTGCTTGAAGAAGGTGTCTTCCAGAAACTGGCAGTAGGACTGGGAGTTGAGCTTGACTCCATCCTCAACCCGAAAAGGCCCCACAAGCTCATCTTTGATGATACCAGCCCAAACCAGTACTCCACCTCCACCTTGCTGGAGTCTGAGTCAGACTGGAGCTCTCTGCCCTTTACCAATCCAGCCACGGGCCCATCCATCTGGCCCATCAAGACTCACTCTCATTTCATCAGTCCATAAAACCTTAGAAAAATCAGTCTTGAGATATTTCTTGGCCCAGTCTTGACGTTTCAACTTGTGTGTCTTGTTCAGTGGTGGTCGTCTTTCAGCCTTTCTTACCTTGGCCATGTCTCTGAGTATTGCACACCTTGTGCTTTTGGGCACTCCAGTGATGTTGCAGCTCTGAAATATGGCCAAACTGGTGGCAAGTGGCATCTTGGCAGCTGCACGCTTGACTTTTCTCAGTTCATGGGCAGTTATTTTGTGCCTTGGTTTTTCCACACGCTTCTTGCGACCCTGTTGACTATTTTGAATGAAACGCTTGATTGTTCGATGATCACGCTCAGAAGCTTTGCAATTTTAAGAGTGCTGCATACCTCTGCAAGATATCTCACTATTTTTGACTTTTCTGAGCCTGTCAAGTCCTTCTTTTGACCCATTTTGCCAAAGGAAAGGAAGTTGCCTAATAATTATGCACACCTGATATAGGGTGTTGATGTCATTAGACCACACCCCTTCTCATTACAGAGATGCACATCACCTAATATGCTTAATTGGTAGTAGGCTTTCGAGCCTATACAGATTGGAGTAAGACAACATGCATAAAGAGGATGATGTGGTCAAAATACTAATTTGCCTAATAATTCTGCACTCCCTGTAATGTAGGTGGCGGCGGTGTCCGGAGCGGCAGATTAGGGGTTAATAATTATAATTTAGCTGTCGGCGATGTCGGGGGCGGCAGATTAGGGGTTAATAAGTATAAGATTTTTTTTTCAGCCGGCTCTCCCCATTGATACCTATGGGGAAATCGTGCACGAGCATGTACGACCAGCTCACCGCTGACTTAAGCAGCGTTGGTATTGGAGTGTTGGAGTGTGGTAAGGAGCAGAATTTTGCTCAATGCTCACTTCTTGTCTTTTAACGACAGATTTGTAAAAACCCGTAATACCAGCGCTGCAGGGAAGTGAGCGGTGAGACAAAACTGCTCGTTAGCACCGCATAGCCTCTAAAGCAAAACTCGTAATCTGGGCCTAAGTTTTTTTTTCCATAATGCAAATATTAAACTATTAAACATTGCCTACAATTAAAGGCTTGCACAGAAACAGATGCATACAGGGCTTAATAAATCGGCCAAAGAGACTCAATATCGATAACAAAGGTACGCATCAAATTCAAACAACCAAATGACATTGCTAATGTGCAAAACTGGCTTTTTGGCATTTTTGTGAGTATTCCAAGATAATCTAGAATAATTATATTATATTGTGCATGTTCAATATACTCTGAAATGGCCACAGACTCTATTTTAGATGTATATACGAATATATGGTCTAGATTTATTAAACGTATATTTATCTATATAGTCTGCCGGTAGTAGGTGAGATAAAAACTTACATACTGTATATTCATATATATGTATTTAATAGGCATATACATAATATCTCATACAGGTAACGAGATCTGTAGGAAACGTAGCAAAACGAAAATCCTGACCACAACATCTAGAAATGGTGTTTAGCAATCCTGTTCTTACAACTAGATTAGTGTATGGGCAAAAAAAATATTTCATCAAAAAGATTTATTTCAGATTTTTGTCAAACTTTGGTTCAGAGGAATTTCAACCATACATTGGTTAAGACAAATATTGGATTCAGATTTATTACGTTATTTCCAATGGGAACAGCTAATAGACAATTATTATTAACAAAAATTTTACATTATAGAATTTGAAAAATTAAAAGAATGGTACCTATCTTTTAATGTTAAAAGAGCAACTCCTGTATGACTAAAATCCAGCATAAAGGGGTCCATTTATCATTGTGCGGGCGGACACGATCCACTATAGCGAACCATGTCCGCCCGCACATCGATAAATGCTGACAGCATACGCTGTCGGCATTTATCATTGCTTCAGCAGTTCTTGTGAACTGCTGAGCCAATGCCACCCTCTGCAGATTCGCAGCCGATTGGCCGCTAGCAGGGGGTGTCAATCAGCCCGATTGCACATGATCGGGCGGATTGCTATACGCCGCCTCAGATGCGGCGTATGAGTTAAGGAGACCGCTGCTTCTTAACTCCTGTTTCCAGCGAGCCTGTAGGCTCTCGCGGAAACAAGAGGAACAGGAGCCATTCAGCCCTTGTTAAATAGACCCCTTAGTGTCAAGTCAAAATCAAAATGTAATGATTCAGATAGAGCAGCAATTTTAAACAACTTTCCAATTTACTTTATATTTACACTATTTTAGTCACCAGGTCCTACTGAGCATGTGCAAGAATTCACAGAAAATACGTATATACATTTGTGATTGGCTGATGGCTGTCACATGATACTGGTGGAGTGCAAACAGACATAACTTTGAAATTTGTCAGAAAAAAAATCTACTACTCATTTGAAGTTCAGACTAATTGTTGTTGCATTATCTTTTTATCCTGCAATTGTTGTTTATCCAAATGTTCTGCATTTACTGGTCCTTTAGTAATACTATAGCAGGATTAGAGAGGAGACGATGGACAAAGGAAAGATCCCCTGTACATCGTTACAGACAAAGGAGCTTATTAACCAAACAATCTAACTCACCCCCACTCCATTCATGCACCTTTTTTGGTGTCAAACAGCATGAACAAATCAATTTCCTCAAAGCAATCATTAGTTTTTTTGTCTAGTAATGTATTTAGCTGTTCATATATCACATGACTAGAGGAATCAGCAAAATTCAGACACATTTGGATTCACCCGAAGCCCAAATGCATATCTCTACACACAGCCTTTTTTTTCATGGTTGCAAGTTAGTTATATCATCTTCTTAAATAGGATTTTGGAAATCTTGTCTTTGTGATTTAACTGTTTGCTATTCAGTCATATTTATTAGCAACTATCATTTAGACAGATTTTTATAGAAAACAGAAGTTTCAGAAATCTTGTGTTCCATAATTGTGATTTACAATATCTAGAACCTCATGTTGCCATCTTCTTGCAGTAGAAGCCATTAGGCAAAGACAGACCTATTTTTGTACACTGCAGTTTGAAAGCTTTGCCAGTATTTTAAATCCCATAATTTAGCAGTTTCAATAATTTACAGCATGAGAACTGGTAAACATCTGTTATAGAAGATTAGATCCGTTGCAGCCACTTTCTTCTTATGGAAATACATTTCCCACAGTGCTTTTCTTGATTTTAGATGAAATTCTCGCCAAATTGGAAAAAAAATGGTTTTCTCAATCAATGTTAAATTTTTTTTTTAAATGTATACGTTTTTTAACATAATAAACGTTTAAAAACATAATTGGGCAAACAGTATACCATCATGCTCATACACAAATGGAATTCCGATTGTTTAACATTTACCGAAAACACCACTCTATCCGATAGCAAAACACAGTCATGGGGCTCCATTTATGAAGACCTCAAGGTTCATGGAGATTAAATCATCCTGATCCAATCCAAATGATTGACAACTTCCAAGCCTTGCTCTAGCGCAATTGGTTGTGAGCAGGGGGCACCGCTGCAGCAAGCAGTTGCTTGAGACCAAACCTCGTCCATAAATGGGACACATAGGCTCCATTAACCCATTTAGGTTTTTGGTGATCATCTGAACATTTTTTGACCGTTAACATTGCCTTGTGGAAAAAAGGAGAAAAAGTATTATGGGAGTTGTTAACTTCGGCTGGTTTTATCTTACGAACATTTTTAATCATTTTGGAAAAAAAAATAGAGCCAAATAATATAAGATTAAGAGTTTTGAAAGATTTAAATCAACCTATATTAGTTGTTTGAAAAATAAATGTAACTTAGGTTTCCTTCTTTGCAGAGGCCAATCAGAGACAGTTATAATTGGGTCACTAGAGTGTGCGAACCAATGTATGGAATTATAGGCAGAGTTAAAGTGATGGTAAATCCTAGCATTTTTGGAAACACTAGAATGTACCAGTGCTACAAATAAAGGCAACTTTCAGTCATGAAGAATAAAAAACTTCATGCTGTATGTTTCCTTATTATGCCTGCAGCTTATGCTGCGCTGAACGCCTGAGGCCGCCCACGGCAGAACGCTATTTTTTGAATGAGGTGCATGTTTCCACCTCTTAGTCAATAGCCATGTGGGCCAATCGGCATTATGCTGTATTGCTAGCACTCTATTGGCTAACCGTCTCATTAATAAAATAGTTGTTCTGCCTTGGGCAGCCTAAGCTGCAGGCAAATAAAGGACTTTCAGCATGAAGTCTTTTTACTAACCCGACTGCATAAATTCAAGAGTGCTAAACCTGACATGAAAATATGAATATTTCACATTCCAATGTTCTTCACATAGCAGAATTGTTTTGTTATTCTTAAATACAATTTATATATATGTGTACATACCTATATCTACATAACTATTTATATAATATATATATATATATAATATATAGGTATAGATATTGTATTTTTAGATTAACCTTATCTAGATATATAAAGAAATATATGTTTTAATAATAAAAGTACATTATTTTCTATATGAAGAATATACGTGTTTGCCTATTGTGTTTCACGATTATAGATTTTAACACGGTCGGTGTTAGCACACATGAAAACTTAGTAACCTTAAGGGTAAGTTATTGAAATATTACATATAAAATATACATAAACATTATTAAACATACTGTAAAATATTCTAAATAATCCATAAAGAGGCCGTGAATACCCCTATCAGCACGCTATAACTTAGGTGCGCACTTGTAAATCAAGCCTTTAGTCAGGTGATGCACAGTGTAAACCATGGTCACAAGGTCTTTTATCCAATTTTATTAACTAAAATTATAACAAAATATAGTTGTGTTTTTTTAGCATTTTTGTTGCAGACTTCTCAACTGCAATGAATTAAAAATATACAGTAAACAGGTGTATATTCTCAATCTGCTGGTTCTGCTAAAATAAATGATACTAATTTATGTGGGTCACTCACTGAAATATGACTTAAAATAGTGTTTAAATGTAAGCAGTAAAAAAAGCTCAAAATCAATGTAGCACAGGGGTGCAAAAAAGGCTTAGCAACAAAGGGGTTAAATGTGTGTGTGTACAGGGAGTGCAGAATTATTAGGCAAGTTGTATTTTTTGAGGATTCATTTTATTATTGAACAACAACCATGTTCTCAATGAACCCAAAAAACTCATTAATATCAAAGCTGAATAGGTTTTGGAAGTAGTTTTTTAGTTTGTTTTTTAGTTTATAGCTATTTTAGGGGGATATCTGGTGTGTGCAGGTGACTATTACTGTGCATTAATTATTAGGCAACTTAACAAAAAAACAAATATATACCCATTTCAATTAATTATTTTTACCAGTGAAACCAATATAACATCTCAACATTCACAAATATACATTTCTTGACAGTTCAAAAACAAAACAAAAACAAATCAGTGACCAATATAGCCACCTTTCTTTGCAAGGACACTCAAAAGCCTGCCATCCATGGATTCTGTCAGTGTTTTGATCTGTTCACCATCAACATTGCGTGCAGCAGCAACCACAGCCTCCCAGACACTGTTCAGAGAGGTGTACTGTTTTCCCTCCTTGTAAATCTCACATTTGATGATGGACCACAGGTTCTCAATTGGGTTCAGATCAGGTGAACAAGGAGGCCATGTCATTAGATTTTCTTCCTTTATACCCTTTCTTGCCAGCTACGCTGTGGAGTACTTGGACGCGTGTGATGGAGCATTGTCCTGCATGAAAATCATGTTTTTCTTGAAGGATGCAGACTTCTTCCTGTACCACTGCTTGAAGAAGGTGTCTTCCAGAAACTGGCAGTAGGACTGGGAGTTGAGCTTGACTCCATCCTCAACCCGAAAAGGCCCCACAAGCTCATCTTTGATGATACCAGCCCAAACCAGTACTCCACCTCCACCTTGCTGGCATCTGAGTCGGACTGGAGCTCTCTGCCCTTTACAAATCCAGCCACGGGCCCATCCATCTGGCCCATCAAGACTCACTCTCATTTATCAGTCCATAAAACCTTAGAAAATCAGTCTTGAGATATTTCTTGGCCCAGTCTTGACGTTCAGCTTGTGTGTCTTGTTCAGTGGTGGTCGTCTTTCAGCCTTTCTTACCTTGGCCATGTCCTCTGAGTAATTGCACACCCTTGTGCTTTTGGGCACTTCCCAGTGATGTTGCAGCTCTGAAATAGGCCAAACTGGTGGCAAGTGGCATCTTGGCAGCTGCACGCTTGACTTTTCTCAGTTCATGGGCAGTTATTTTGCGCCTTGATTTTTCCACACGCCTTCTTGGCGACCCTCGTTGACTATTTGAATGAAACGCTTGATTGTTCGACTGATCCCGCATTCAGAAGCTTTGCAAATTTAAGAGTGCTGCATCCTCTGCAAGATATCTCACTATTTTTGAATTTTCTGAGCCTGTCAAGTCCTTCTTTTGACCCATTTTTGCCAAAGGAAAGGAAGGTTTCCCTAATAATTATGCACACCTGATATAGGGTTGTTGATGTCAATAGACCAACCCCTTCCATTACAGAGATGCACATCACCTAATATGCTTAATGGTAGTAGGCTTACGAGCATATACAGCTTGGAGTAAGACAACATGCATAAAGAGGATGATGTGGTCAAAATACTCATTTGCCTAATAATTCTGCACTCCCTGTATATTATATATTATAATATCTAAAGCTATATATCTGTATGTGAATATCTATCTATAAGTCTATCTATCTATCTATATATATATATATATATATATAAGAACACATGCATGCAAAGGTAAAATATGGCTATATGAAAGGTACTTAGCTGGGAGCCTAGACGCCGTCGTCCATACAGCGCAAGAGGCAGGCTGCACATCCAGGGATCCAGCACTCAACGTGAAGAAACCCAGCTCGGGGCTGTCCGCTGTAAATAAATGTAACAAAGGAAGAAAAGAACTCCCACACAGCTTATAAAAAGTCAGTGTTTGATTGACAAGGATAGCGGTGAAGTCAATTTTTTGACAATTTTTTTGAGAAAGCGCCAACCGACGTGAAACGCGTCAGATGATTTCACCGCTATCCTTGTCTTTCAGCTATCTGTGAGTGAGTGTGTTTATACTCAATTTCTGTTTGGACTTTTTAATGTGTATTCAATAAATTTTCAACAAATATTTGACTAAGGTGCTCTGAACTTAGTGTCTTAACTCAGCCTTCAATAACTGATACGGGGTGTTGCTCAATCAACACTGACTTTTAAGCTGTGTGGGAGTTCTTTTTTCCTTTGTTATATATATATATATATATATATATATATATATATATATATATATATATATATATATATATATAAATTCATAAAGGTAAATAGAAAAGAAATTCAGACTTCTAAATGCATGTCTGACAAATGAGAGGGAATATAGCACTCTTTTACTGGGGTAATTGATTAGCTACAAAAACAACCCAATGGCACTACTATAAAAGTGAGAGAGAATTGGCTGTTACTTTGTAGAATTATTTCAACTTAATAGGTTTGAATCTCTTCTATCCAATGAGGAATCATTTGGGCTATCAAAAGTTTTGTCACATCCACAAATAGGGTTGAATCCAATTAAAGAGGGCGGTAATGCAACCTATGGACAGTCCTGACGAGGCCCTAGCTTTCGCTCAGCATTATGGGGGCAAAACGCACGCCGACTGAGACTTTGAAATTCAGCAGCTGTGTTTTTGGCGTTTTGTTTGGCGATACTTTGAAATATCTTCTACCAGTTCTCTGTTTGGTCACGCCACGAAGCAAGGGGACACGGCCTATTTAGAGAGGAGAAGTGGCTGATAAGCCGGGAATAAATATCGCCAAGAGCCGCTGTAGTAAAAAATCTACAGGCGGTATCTAACTTGCCCACCTTCTATCTTATGAACTCTACACCCGCTAAGCAACTATTCAACAATCTATTTACCTTTTTTGGAAGGCCTTTACATGGATATTAGAGGACGCATTCACCTTGTTTTACCAGTAAATGTTGAACAAACCTGCCTTTGACATAAACCACAGAAGTTCATCTTCACCCTCCTGGATATTTGAGGACGTTATCACCTCGTTTCCTAGTTGTGTGGTTTTAAACTGCTCTGGAATAGAGCGTAGAACACTTGGTGCCGTGTGGAAACACAGCGGAGGTTCCAAACATCCTTGCAGAGACCAGCTTGAATCTTTTCAAATTTTATCTCTACTTATTCATATACCATGGAACATTTGCTACTTACCAACAGCTACTTGCTGTCATTTCTTGATGCTTGCTTTGCCACAATCCAATCTATTCAGCATTTGTTATATACATATGTATATGCCTATGTGACACATTGTAATAGCTTCTGTACCATCTTTAAGGATATCCTTGTGTAACCCGCTGCAGCGGTATAGAGATTAATTGGTATATGGTAATTGTTGACTTTACAGGTGCTAATCAGTTCGCTGTTAAATAAACTTATTTGTTTTCGCTGAACCCATCTATAAGTTTGTGGTTGCTTGAGTAAATAGTCTAGCTAATCAATTACCTCAGTAAAAGAGTGCTGTATCCCCTCTCATTTGTCAGACATGCATTTAGAAGTCTGAATTTCTTTTCTATTTACCTTTTTGAATGTATTTATTTTTAGAGGGTTTGCACCAGTGCCTTTTTGCTGGCTAATATCCAGCAAGGCACATATACATATATTGACTACTTTACTTTAATGTTTTGTTCAAGACATATTTAATCTCTCCCTTAACTTTCTGTATATATATATATATATATATATATATATATATATATATATATATATATATATATATATATATATATATACTGTGTGTGTGTATATATATATATATATATATATTTATATTTATATTTAAAATATCTAAAGGTACAGGGAGTGCAGAATTATTAGGCAAATGAGTATTTTGACCACATCATCCTCTTTATGCATGTTGTCTTACTCCAAGCTGTATAGGCTCGAAAGCCTACTACCAATTAAGCATATTAGGTGATGTGCATCTCTGTAATGAGAAGGGGTGTGGTCTAATGACATCAACACCCTATATCAGGTGTGCATAATTATTAGGCAACTTCCTTTCCTTTGGCAAAATGGGTCAAAAGAAGGACTTGACAGGCTCAGAAAAGTAAAAAATAGTGAGATATCTTGCAGAGGGATGCAGCACTCTTAAAATTGCAAGGCTTCTGAAGCGTGATCATCGAACAATCAAGCGTTTCATTCAAAATAGTCAATAGGGTTGCAAGAAGCGTGTGGAAAAACCAAGGCGCAAAATAACTGCCCATGAACTGAGAAAAGTCAAGCGTGCAGCTGCGAAGATGCCACTTGCCACCAGTTTGGCCATATTTCAGAGCTGCAACATCACTGGAGTGCCCAAAAGCACAAGGTGTGCAATACTCAGAGACATGGCCAAGGTAAGAAAGGCTGAAAGACGACCACCACTGAACAAGACACACAAGCTGAAACGTCAAGACTGGGCCAAGAAATATCTCAAGACTGATTTTTCTAAGGTTTTATGGACTGATGAAATGAGAGTGAGTCTTGATGGGCCAGATGGATGGGCCCGTGGCTGGATTGGTAAAGGGCAGAGAGCTCCAGTCCGACTCAGATGCCAGCAAGGTGGAGGTGGAGTACTGGTTTGGGCTGGTATCATCAAAGTTGAGCTTGTGGGGCCTTTTCGGGTTGAGGATGGAGTCAAGCTCAACTCCCAGTCCTACTGCCAGTTTCTGGAAGACACCTTCTTCAAGCAGTGGTACAGGAAGAAGTCTGCATCCTTCAAGAAAAACATGATTTTCATGCAGGACAATGCTCCATCACACGCGTCCAAGTACTCCACAGCGTGGCTGGCAAGAAACGGTATAAAAGAAGAAAATCTAATGAAATGGCCTCCTTGTTCACCTGATCTGAACCCCATTGAGAATCTGTGGTCCATCATCAAATGTGAGATTTACAAGGAGGGAAAACAGTACACCTCTCTGAACAGTGTCTGGGAGGCTGTGGATGCTGCTGCACGCAATATTGATGGTGAACAGATCAAAACACTGACAGAATCCATGGATGGCAGGCTTTTGAGTGTCCTTGCAAAGAAAGGTGGCTATATTGGTCACTGATTTGTTTTTGTTTTGTTTTTGAATGTCAGAAATGTATATTTGTGAATGTTGAGATGTTATATTGGTTTCACTGGTAAAAATAAATAATTGAAATGGGTATATATTTGTTTTTTGTTAAGTTGCCTAATAATTATGCACAGTAATAGTCACCTGCACACACAGATATCCCCCTAAAATAGCTAAAACTAAAAACAAACTAAAAACTACTTCCAAAAATATTCAGCTTTGATATTAATTAGTTTTTTGGGTTCATTGAGAACATGGTTGTTGTTCAATAATAAAAGTAATCCTCAAAAATAAAACTTGCCTAATAATTCTGCACTCCCTGTATATATCTTCATGTGTGTGTATATATATATATATATATATATATACTGTGTGTGTGTGTGTGTATATATATATATATTTATTTATATATATATATATATATATATATATATATATATATATATATATATATATATAAAAAATACAAAATAACTGCTTTCTCATCATCATTTTGAAAGACTGCTTAGGTGAGCAAGATTTTTGAGTGGAGGGGACATGTTTTTTAACGGGTCATGTGACAAGAGTGTTGCGAGTGGCGCAAAAATACGTTACTGCATACTGGTCACATGACCCTACCGCTTATGTCACATTTGCTGCCTAAACAAGAAGAGGAATCTGCTGGCAAAGTTATAAACAGTTACATCATGCGAGCGAAATAGCCTCAGTTAATGTTGCGTGCGCACAAAATAGTTAAATCATGAAAACACTGTGCTCATTATATTTTACATAGAAACATAGATTTTGACGGCAGATAAGAGCCATAGGCCCAGCAAGTATTACACCATGAGCAGGGTTTTAGCACTGACTAAATTTTTCCATGACACCAGCAGGGCTCCGTAACAGTCTGAATGTGTTTACTGTCCCTTGAATTCAATCCATGGTACAAAATTCAATCAGTGGGTCTTGTTAAAGGGACATGAAACCCAATATTTTTCTTTCATGATTCAGATAGAGAATACAATTTTAAACATTACAGTTTACTTCTATTATTTAAGTTGCTTCATTCTTCAGATATCCTTTGTTGAAGAAATAGCAATGCACATGGGTAAGTCAATCACACAAGGCATCTATGTGCAGCCACCAATCGGCAGCTACTGAGCCTAGTTATATATGCTTTTCAACAAAGGATATCAAGAAAATGAAGCAAATTAGATAATAGAAGTAAATTGGAAAGTTGTTTAAAATTGCATGTTCTTTGTAAGTTATGAAATTAAATATATATATAGGAATATCAATTTAAAAATACAAATAACATTTTCCCCTATGTGAAGAACATTGGAATATTAAATATTTACAGTTAACTACACAGTAAAACACATGATTAAATATTATTATTATTTAGACGCTTATATATATATATGTTATAGGTCTTTGCAGTCAAATACGTGGCCATATACTATATACCTTTGAACCCTTATAAAAAAACAATTATTAGTATTTATATGTTTTTTTTATTAGATAGTGTTTATATGAGTATTTGAGTAGTAGTATGAGTAGTAACTATTATTTCCTTTGGGCAAGATTACAAATTGTGTGGCAAATCTGTTTTTCGCAAATTGCGAAAAACACAGCTCTTTATGTTTTTTTCGTGTCTGGGGTTGCGCAGGTATTAAAAGTTGCAAAATAACTTATTTTGCGCGCCCGTTAATCTGCGTAATCCATAAAGCCAGATTGTGTGTGCGTTCACGTATTCCCCCTTAGAAGTCAATGGAGAAGACAAAAAGAAAATAAACAAAACAAAAGCCTAATCTGTTGCACAAAGCCCATGACATAAAATGCGAGTATTTCCTATTGCGAGAATGTTTTCGTAACGGAATGTGTTCTATTTATTTATTTATAAATAAATATTTCTCTATATATGTGATGATTTTTGGACAGATATATCTACCTATAGCGAGATATGTTTATGAATATATATATAGATATCTCGAGATCTATATGCGAATATCGTTTTGAAAATACCTCTGAGATATTGTTTAATGTGCATAACATTGTAATATAAAATCTTTTCATTATCTCCCTAGTTAAAGAGAGACTAAACCCAATTTTTTTCTTTTGTGATTCAGATAGAGCAGCAATTTTAAGCAACTTTCTAATTTACTCCTATTATCAATTTTTTTTCGTTCTCATACTATCTTTTCTCCAACAATGGTGTGTCCGGTCCACGGCGTCATCCATAACTTGTGCAGGGTCGGCTCCAGAACGAATGAAATGGGGGGGGCATTTTTTTTTCACGAGGGGGCACGCATTTAAAAAGCATGTATGAGAGTCAAAATAAGAGCAGACCTACTGTGGCAGTCCAGGGGTTACATTTATCAGATCTCTGGCTGTGCAGGAGTTAGATTTGTTTATATTTCTGGAAGTGCAGCGGTTACATATGTCATATCTCAAGGAGTATAGGGGTTACATTTATAAGATGTCTGGCAGTTCAGCAGCAGTTACATTTACCAGATTTATGGCAGTGCAGGGGTTACATTTGTCATATCTCAGGAATGTCTCCCACATATGACACAGCCAGTGGACACTGTTTGCATGTGTAGCTCTACCAATGACCCTACTAATGATCAAATAAGCTTTTACGTGACAATAAGTTTGAGTGCCAAGCAGTACATTACTTGTACAGATATTATTAATGATATTTACCAGCACACACACAGTATATACAGTATGTATATACACACAAATTTTATATATATATATATATATATATATATATATATATATATACACATATACACACACACACACACACATATATATATATATATATATATACACATACACACACACACACACAGTGTGTATATATATATATATATATATATATATATATACACACACACACGGTATATACGGTATATATGTATATACACACATATATATATATATATATATATATACATACACACAAACAATATATATATATATATATATATACATACACACAGTGTGTGTATTGTGTGTGTGTGTGTATATATATATATATATATATATATATATATATATATATATATATATATATATATATATATATATATATAATAAAACAGCCTTGGGGAAAAATAGGAGATGTTTTGAAACATGTAAATAATAAACATAAGGCTATTTCACTCATTGCCCCACAGCTACATTTGAAGTGTGTGTATTTGAGCACCTATAATCTGACACACATTTTACACTGATCACTGCAGATAAAGCAGGCACAATGCACACTTGTTTTGTGTGACCTGCAGTGGGGAAACCAAGGAATTCCCAATTTGCTTCTTTATCTGTGGCTGCCAGGATATAAAGCACAATAGGGAAGGGATACTACTCACACACACACACATTGGTTATACGGCTGTGTTTTCACAAAATTACTTCTGCCTTCCCTCTCACTGACTGTTAGCTTCTCCCAGCACTTCCTGCAGAGGTCTGATGATGTCATCATCTTACTTCAGCTCTGTAGTAAGTTGGCTAGCAGGAGGAGGGGCATTGCAAGCCCTAGTTTAACTGTGAGAGCACCAGCAGGGAAATGCAACTTTATTTGTTATCTGGTTGTAAATAGAGGACAGTAATAAGATTTTCTGGGCCCTCCAGTGGCGGATCTCCAGGGTCTAGTGGCCGCAAATGGTTGATGCGACATTTGGGACCCACTTTTAAAATGTTAAAAAAAAAAAATTTTTTTTTTTAAATCACTTCTTTTGCCCTGGGGGGCACAGCATTCCATTTGGGGGGGCATTGCCCCCAATGCCCCCCCTTAGAGCCGACCCTGGACTTGTGGGAATATTCTCTTCCCCAACAGGAAATGGCAAAGAGCACAGCAAAAGCTGTCCATATAGTCCCTCCTAGGCTCCGCCCACCCCAGTCATTCTCTTTGCCGCTGAACAAGCAGCATCTCCACGGAGATGGTGAAGAGTATGTGGTGATTAGTTGTAGTTTTTTATTCTACTATCAAGAGTTTGTTATTTTAAAATAGTGCTGGTATGTACTATTTACTCTGAAACAGAAAAAGATGAAGAGTTCTGTTTGTGAGAGGAATATGATTTTAGCAGCAGTAACTAAAATCGTTTGCTGTTTCCACATAGGACTGTTGAGATGAGATAACTTCAGTTGGGGGAAACAGTTGGCAGACTTTTCTGCTTAAGGTATGACTAGCCATATTTCTAACAAGACTGTGTAATGCTGGAAGGCTGTCATTTCCCCTCATGGGGACCGGTAAGCCATTTTCTTAGTCTCCAACAGAATAAAGGGCTTAATATGGGCTATAAAACTGGTAGACACTTTTATGAGCTAGATCGATTGCTTTATTTGGGCATTTTATACAGATTTATGTTGAAATTCACACTTTATAAACTTTGGGGAACGTTTTTTTTACGTCAGGCACTGGTTTAGACACCTTCCCAGTCAGGATGGGCCTTCTCTGCAGTAGGCAGAGCCTCATTTTCGCGCCATTACTGCGCAGTTACTTTTGAGAGCAGGACATGCAGCTGCATGTGTGTGGGTCTGAAAGTAGTTGAAAAGGTTCCTAGAAGGCTTCATTTGGTATCGTATACCCCCCTGGGTTTGGTAAAGTCGCAGCAAAGGCTGTAGCTGGGACTGTAGAGGGGTTAAAAGTGTAACCGGCTCCGGTTTCCTCATTTTAAGGGTTAAAGGTCTGAAATTTGGGGTGCAATGCTTTGAATGCTTTAAGACACTGTGGTGAAAATTTGGTTAAATTTGAACAAAACCTTCATAGTTTTTCACATATTCAGTAATAAAGTGTGCCCTGTTTAAAATTTAAAGAGACAGTAACGGTTTTGTTTTAAAACGGTTTTTGTACTTTATTGACAAGTTTAAGCCTGTTTAACATGTCTGTGCCTTCAGATAAACTATGTTCTGTATGTATGGAAGCCAATGTGTCTCCCCCTTCAAAATTGTGTGATAATTGTGCCATAGCGTCCAAACAAAGTAAGGACAGTACTGCCACAGATAATAAAGTTGCCCAAGATGATTCATCAGATGAAGGGAGTAGACATAGTTCTACATCATCTCCTTCTGTGTCTACACCAGTTTTGCCCGCGGTAGAGACCCCTAGTACTTCTAGCGCGCCAATGCTTGTTACTATGCAACAATTGACGGCAGTAATGGATAACTCCATAGCAAATATTTTATCCAAAATGCCTGCATTTCAGAGAAAGCGTGATTGCTCTGTTTTAAACACTGTAGAGCAGGAGGGTGCTGATGATAATTGCTCTGTCATACCCTCACACCAATCTGAAGTGGCCATGAGGGAGGTTTTGTCAGATGGGGAAATTTCTGATTCAGGTAGAATTTCTCAACAGGCAGAACCTGATGTTGTGACATTTAAATTTAAATTAGAGCATCTCCGCACACTGCTTAAGGAGGTGCTATCTACTCTGGATGATTGTGACAACCTGGTCATTCCAGAAAAATTGTGCAAGATGGACAAGTTCCTAGAGGTTCCGGTGCACCCCGACGCTTTTCCTATAACCAAGCGGGTGGCGGACATAGTGAATAAGGAGTGGGAGAAGCCCGGCATACCTTTTGTCCCCCCTCCTATATGGAGGGTTTGCTTAAAAAGATTTTTGTACAGCAAGGTTACCTCCTGCAACCTATTTCGTGCATTATTCCTGTCACTACAGCAGCGTGGTTCTGGTTCGAGGAACTAGAAAAGTCGCTCAGTAGAGAGACTCCGTATGAGGAGGTTATGGACAGAATTCACGCACTTAAGTTAGCTAATTCCTTTATTTTAGATGCCGCTTTGCAGTTAGCAAGATTAGCGGCAAAAAATTCAGGGTTTGCAATTGTGGCGCGCAGAGCGCTCTGGCTAAAGTCTTGGTCAGCGGATGTATCTTCCAAGACAAAATTGCTTAATATCCCTTTCAAGTGTAAAACCCTTTTTGGGCCAGAATTGAAAGAGATTATCTCAGACATCACTGGGGGTAAGGGCCACGCCCTTCCACAAGATAGGCCTTTCAAGGCCAAGAATAAGTCTAATTTTCGTTCCTTTCGCAATTTCAGGAACGGACCGGCCTCCCACTCTGCAGCCTCTAGACAAGAGGGTAATGCTTCACAAACCAAACCAGCTTGGAAACCGATGCAAGGCTGGAACAAGGGTAAGCAGGCCAAGAAGCCTGCTGCTGCTACCAAAACAGCATGAAGGAGTAGCCCCCGATCCGGGACCGGATCTAGTAGGGGGCAGACTCTCTCTCTTTGCTCAGGCTTGGGCAAGAGATGTTCAGGACCCCTGGGCACTAGAAATAGTTTTCTCAGGGTTATCTTCTGGAATTCAAGGAACTACCCCCAAGGGGAAGGTTCCACATGTCTCACTTACCTTCAAACCAAATAAAGAGACAGGCATTCTTACATTGTGTAGAAGACCTGTTAAAAATGGGAGTGATACACCCAGTTCCAACCGTGGAACAAGGAATGAGGTTTTTACTCAAATCTGTTTGTAGTTCCCAAAAAAGAGGGAACTTTCAGACCAATTCTGGATTTAAAGATCCTAAACAAATTTCTCAGAGTGCCATCGTTCAAAATGGAAACTATTCGAACGATTTTACCTACAATCCAGGAGGGTCAATTTATGACTACCGTGGATCTAAAGGATGCGTATCTACATATTCCTATCCACAAAGATCATCATCAGTTCCTAAGGTTCGCCTTTCTGGACAAACATTACCAGTTTGTGGCTCTCCCATTCGGGCTAGCCACTGCTCCAAGGATTTTCACAAAGGTACTCGGGTCCCTTCTAGCGGTTCTAAGACCAAGGGGCATTGCAGTGGCACCTTACTTGGACGACATTCTGATACAAGCGTCGTCTCTTTCAAAGGCAAAGGCTCACACAGACATCGTTCTGGCCTTTCTCAGATCTCACGGATGGAAAGTGAACATAGAAAAAAGTTCCCTGTCTCCGTCGACAAGAGTTCCTTTCTTGGGGACAATAATAGATTCTTTAGAAATGAAGATTTTCCTGACAGATGTCAGAAAGTCAAAACTTCTAAACGCTTGTCAAGTTCTTCACTCTGTTCCACGACCGTCCATAGCTCAGTGCATGGAAGTAGTAGGGTTGATGGTTGCAGCAATAGACATAGTTCCTTTTGCGCGAATTCATCTAAGACCATTACAACTGTGCATGCTGAAACAGTGGAATGGGGACTATACAGACTTGTCTCCAGTGATTCAAGTAGATCAGAAGACCAGAGACTCACTCCGTTGGTGGCTAACCCAGGATCACCTGTCCCAGGGAATGAGCTTCCGCAGACCAGAGTGGGTCATCGTCACGACCGACGCCAGTCTAGTGGGCTGGGGCGCGGTCTGGGACTCCCTGAAAGCTCAGGGGCTATGGTCTCGGGAAGAGTCTCTTCTCCCAATAAACATTCTGGAACTGAGAGCGATATTCAATACTCTCAGGGCTTGGCCTCAACTAGCAAAGGCCAGATTCATAAGATTCCAATCAGACAACATGACGACTGTTGCTTACATCAACCATCAGGGGGGGAACAAGGAGTTCCCTGGCGATGAGAGAAGTGACCAAAATCATAAAATGGGCGGAGGATCACTCCTGCCACCTATCTGCGATCCACATCCCAGGAGGGGAAAACTGGGAGGCGGATTATCTGAGTCGTCAGACATTCCATCCGGGGGAGTGGGAACTCCACCCGGAGATATTTGCCCAGTTGACTCAATTATGGGGCATTCCAGACATGGATCTGATGGCGTCTCGTCAGAACTTCAAGGTTCCTTGCTACGGGTCCAGATCCAGGGATCCCAAGGCGACTCTAGTGGATGCATTAGTAGCGCCTTGGACCTTCAACCTAGCTTATGTGTTTCCACCGTTTCCTCTCATTCCCAGGCTGGTAGCCAGGATCAAGCAGGAGAGGGCCTCGGTGATCTTGATAGCTCCTGCGTGGCCACGCAGGACTTGTTATGCAGACCTGGTGAATATGTCATCGGCTCCACCATGGAAGCTACCTTTGAGACAGGATCTTCTAGCACAAGGTCCATTCGAACATCCAAATCTAGTTTCCCTCCAGCTAACGGCTTGGAAATTGAACGCTTGATTTTATCTAAGCGTGGGTTTTCGGATTCTGTAATAGATACTCTGGTACAAGCCAGAAAACCTGTAACTAGAAAAATTTACCATAAAATATGGAAAAGATATATCTGTTGGTGTGAATCCAAGGGATTCTCATGGAGTAAGATCAAAATTCCTAGGATCCTTTCCTTTCTACAAGAAGGTTTGGCTAAGGGATTATCAGCAAGTTCTCTAAAGGGACAGATTTCTGCTTTATCTGTCTTGTTACACAAACGACTGGCAGCTGTGCCTGATGTTCAAGCTTTTGTTCAGGCTTTGGTCAGGATCAAGCCTGTTTACAGACCTTTGACTCCTCCCTGGAGTCTGAATTTAGTTCTTTCAGTTCTTCAAGGGGTTCCGTTTGAACCTCTACATTCCATAGATATCAAGATGTTATCTTGGAAAGTTCTGTTTTTGGTTGCTATTTCTTCTGCTAGAAGAGTTTCTGAGTTATCTGCTTTGCAGTGTAATCCGCCCTATCTGGTGTTCCATTCAGATAAGGTTGTTTTGCGTACTAAACCTGGTTTCCTTCCAAAGGTTGTTTCCAACAAGAATATTAACCAGGAAATAGTTGTGCCTTCTTTGTGTCCGAATCCAGTTTCAAAGAAGGAACGTTTGTTACACAATTTAGATGTAGTTCGTGCTTTAAAGTTCTATTTAGAAGCAACAAAGGATTTCAGACAAACGTCTTCTCTGTTTGTCGTTTATTCTGGCAAGAGGAGAGGTCAAAAAGCTACTGCTACCTCTCTTTCCTTTTGGCTAAAAAGCATCATCCGATTGGCTTACGAGACTGCCGGATGGCAGCCTCCTGAACGCATCACAGCTCACTCTACTAGGGCTGTGGCTTCCACATGGGCCTTCAAGAACGAGGCTTCTGTTGATCAGATATGTAAGGCAGCGACTTGGTCTTCCCTGCACACTTTTGCCAAATTCTACAAATTTGATACTTTTGCTTCTTCGGAGGCTATTTTTGGGAGAAAGGTTTTGCAAGCCGTGGTGCCTTCTGTTTAGGTAACCTGATTGGCTCCCTCCCTTCATCCGTGTCCTAAAGCTTTGGTATTGGTTCCCACAAGTTATGGATGACGCCGTGGACCGGACACACCAATGTTGGAGAAAACAGAATTTATGCTTACCTGATAAATTACTTTCTCCAACGGTGTGTCCGGTCCACGGCCCGCCCTGGTTTTTTAATCAGGTTTGATGAATTTCTTTCTTTAACTACAGTCACCACCGCACCTTATTGTTTCTCCTGTTTTTTCACCTGTCCGTTGGTCGAATGACTGGGGTGGGCGGAGCCTAGGAGGGACTATATGGACAGCTTTTGCTGTGCTCTTTGCCATTTCCTGTTGGGGAAGAGAATATTCCCACAAGTTATGGATGACGCCGTGGACCGGACACACCGTTGGAGAAAGTAATTTATCAGGTAAGCATAAATACTGTTTTTTTGAAAAAGCAGGAATGTAAGCTTAAAGTGAAGGAGTGAAGGTTCGCAAGTCGTCTTCGCGGGTCCAAAATGACAAATCCGGCTATATCCAATCATGGCGTTCCCTCAAGCCATAATCCCCCCCCCCCCCCGGGTGAAGCTGTGATTGGAGGAAGCCGGATTCGTCATTTCTGACGTAAGCAGAGGCTTCTGATGGCCAGCGGAATCAATGGAGCAGCTTTCAGGAATAAAAGGTAAGTTTTTGAAGAAAAAGCTTGAAATGTCAATTTTGATTAATTTTTATTTTTTATTTTTTTTAAATATTTTTTTTTATTAAGGTTGAAAATAAAACAGTACAAAGATGCCGCATATACAGCCATTACAAAACATATGATATCATTCAACAAGTTCAGTGGTATACATAACTTTGCCAGATGTATGGGTAGAGGGCATGTAATATGATACAGATTAGCAAGTAAATTGAGCAGTAGTAGAGAATATTCATACTGCAGTACTGCAAATGTTGTGAGACAATATACATGTTCAACCTTCTTTTTGCTTTATACAAGAAGATAAATGTAACATATTGGATATGAACTCAAATACAGAATAATATTGGCCACTCTTGGACCATCGGAAATATAACTCAAACAAAAACAAAAATAGGGAGGGCTTGTTAAAGGGACATGAAACCCAATATTTTTCTTTCATGATTCAGATAGAGAATACAATTTTAAACATTACAGTTTACTTCTATTATTTAAGTTGCTTCATTCTTCAGATATCCTTTGTTGAAGAAATAGCAATGCACATGGGTAAGCCAATCACACAAGGCAGCTATGTGCAGCCACCAATCGGCAGCTACTGAGCCTAGTTATATATGCTTTTCAACAAAGGATATCAAGAGAATGAAGCAAATTAGATAATAGAAGTAAATTGGAAAGTTGTTTTAAAATTGTATGTTCTTTGTAAATCATGAAATTAAATATTTATATAGGAATATCAATTTAAAAATACAAATAACATTTTCCCCTATGTGAAGAACATTGGAATATTAAATATTTACAGTAACTACACAGTAAAACACATGATTAAATATTATTATTATTTAGATGCTTATATATATATATATATATATATATATATATATATATATATATATATATATATATATATATATAAAAAGGAAAACAATATACAGAGGTGCAAGATGGAAAAAACACACAATATTCTGTACAAATGAACTAAGAACTGATACTCTCCTTTAGGTCAGACCGCAGCCTTCTTGCAGTCTCTCCCTTGTGACTGTGTATAGATAGATAGTAGTAGTAGATGGCGCTGGTCTATTGAATGATTTTCTCTAGTAAGTGAAGAGAAAAGAGGCTTGATGCATATATTGAAGCCAATTAATATGGGTGCAGTATACTCACTCCATAAGATGAATCTTTACAGCTGAAAGGGAACGTAGCGTCAGATGGCAAGAGTCCACAGGTTGATTGCGAAAAGACCATATCGCGGGTGGAAAACTTATACAGCACGACTTGTAATCTTGCCCTTTGTGTGGAGCAGACAACCCATCGATACCGTGAAATAGCAGCTGCAGTCTATAAAAAAAAAAGCAAAAAAACTTTATTGACAAAAGGAGGGATCCATTAAAACAAAAGACAGAATTTCAGGATTAATCAGTCCTTAGAGAAATGACTAAAGCTGATCAAGCCTGAAATGTCTTTTTATTTAATGGATCCCTCCTTGTGTCAGTCAGGGTCAGTTTTATAAAGAGCCACTTCATGGTTTTTAAATTTGCCAAATCCTTATCCAGATCTACATTCTAATACAAAGGGATATGAAACACTATGAAACTGTAATTTAAAATGTTTAATTATGGGTTGTAAATAAAAAAAAAATATTTTGCAATATACAGTACTCGTATTTAGTTATTGTGTTTCCTTTTTCTATAATTGAACTCTGAATATTATAGGGTTTTCCAATTCTGAGAAATGGAAGTTCACAATGTAGACTTCACAAGTCTAACTTTGCTATACAGTATATCTGTCCTTAATTGTCTT
>NC_069505.1:397702013-397704513 GCF_027579735.1 Bombina bombina | reverse complement strand
TCTGTGGCAGATATACTCTCACACACACAAATAGATACACACACACAGATACACTCTGACACACACAGATACACTCACACACACAGATACACACACAGATACACTCCTACACATACACACACACACACACACAGATATACTCTCTCAAACATACATACACTCTCTATCACACACACAGATACACTCTGTCATACAAACAAATACTCTCTCTCTCACACACACACACACACACACACACTCTCTCTCACACACACAGATACTCCTCTCTCATACAAACAAATACTCTCTCACACACACAGATACACTCACACACACAAATAGATACACACACAGATACACTCACACACACAAATAGATACACACACAGATACACTCACACACACAAATAGATACACACACAGATATACTCTCTCACACATACACACACTCTCTATCACACACACAGATACACTCTCATACAAACAAATACTCTCTCACACACACACACACACACACACACACAGAGAAACACTCTCACACACGGATTTATGACAGGGCAAATGCCCCGATCGGTTGCAGGCTCACTCATTTGAGCCTGCAACTGATATTTATGAAGCAGCAGTTTAATCCGCTACTTCATAAACACTCTCCGCCAAACTGGAGTTGGTGAATAAAAAACCACCCCAGATTAATTTGACGAAGGGTAATTGACAAGCTGTACTCTCACGTGTAAGGGTAGGGGGCGGTATTGCACAAATGTCCCCTCGTGCAATGATAAATATGGGGAACACATTCACCCCACAATTTGTGATAAGATGTTGCAGGTTCACTATGTGTGAATCCTGTTCTCTCACAAATTTATAAATCTTGCCCTAAGGATGAGGGTGGCATACTACAATTACCCTCACTATGGGGTCATAACACCTACACCTTATTCTACTTTATTATTAAGAGCTAACTCAATATCGTTTGTCATCCAAACCCTGATTCTTGTTGAAAAGTATAATTAAAAGGGACAGTCAAGTCCAAAAAAAACCTTTCATGATTTAAATAGGGAATGTAGTTTTAAAACAACTTTCCAATTTTCTTTATCACCAATTTTGCCTTGTTCTCTTGGCATTCTTAGTTGAAAGCTAAACTTAGGAGGTTCATATGCTAATTTCTTAGACCTTGAAGACTGCATCTAATCTAAATGCATTTTGACCACTAGAGGGCATTAGTTCATGTGTTTCGTATAGATAACATTGAGCTCATGCACGTGAAGTTACCCTGGAGTGAGCACTGATTGGCTAAAATGCAAGTCTGTCAAAAGAACTGAAATAAGGGGGCAGTTTGCAGAGGCTTAAGATACAAGGTAATCACAGAGGTAAAAAGTGTATTTCTATAACAGTGTTGGTTATGCAAAACAGGGGAATAAAGGGATTATCTTTTTTTTTAAACAACAAAAATTCTGGTGTTGACTGTCCCTTTAATATAAATTTTGGAGCCAGCATTACCTCAATAAAGTAAGTTATAAAGATGCACATATATGCCACAGTACCAGAGAAGATTACTCACATTCAATGGATTTATAAAGTAATATGCCGTCTTTTGGGAAGTTTTGTTTCAAAGTTTTCAATAAAAAAAGGAAAGATCTGGATGCCCTCATTTAAAATCCAAACGCTTACTTAGCTGATTCGGTTTGCTCCAGTCCCACGCCATTCCTCTGCACACCACTTAGTCAGTCAAGTCCATTTAGTGTAAGATGAGGGCGGTTTAACATTTCCCGCCAGAAAATCGATTAGCGCCCATTAGCTTAATGCACTTTTCTGGAATCCGGAGCCATCACCATTTAAAAAAACAAAACATAGAGGGCACCACATAGTGCAGATAATACAGGTAGGTGCAGTGTATGAAAATAGCCAAATAGCTACTCACGTGGTATGATGCACATAAGTGCAATACAGGCAGACCGGATCCAAAAGTCGTCCGGGTAGACACTCAGGCACATCTGGATCAGATGATATCCTTCTCCCACCAGGGGAAATCCAGGGGATTGAAGAGTATGTTACACTGAATAATCAGGCTGTCCTTGTCCCACCAGGTGGAGTCCAGGAACTGAAGAATGTGTCTCACGGTGGATATACCAGGCTACAGGTAGTGACTGTAGCTAATCTTTGGTTAGCTGTAGATACACTGAGATGGCAATAAAGTGTCCAATCCAGGGAAAGTAGTAAAGTGTAGCAGCAAAGGTGACAATTAAAAAGTTTTTATTAAAACAGGGTATTCCTGTATTGCACTTATGTGCATCATACCACGTGAGTAGCTATTTGGCTATTTTCATACACTGCACCTACCTGTATGATCTGCACTATGTGGCGCCCTCTATGTTTTGTTTTCTAGATCTATACTTGCTGGTGTCGTGGCGCGACACACCAGAGGAGGAGCCTGAAGTTTTGGTCATTTATCTTTTCCTACTTTAGGAAACGATTGTGAATTTTCTGTCTTGAATAAGTATACATCTGGGCCCCTATTTATCAAA